>NC_051181.1:166533616-166833616 GCF_013339695.2 Rhipicephalus sanguineus | reverse complement strand
ATGATACGAATATTTTTGGTGGTCCCGTGAGATTCGTATCACCGAGGTTTCACTGTATTATGCCGACCCCCTTGGTTCGCTGCCCTCCCCCCCCCCCCCCTACTGCGCACCGTACCTTTTTTATTTTTCTTTCTATCCGTGCACGGCACGTCCCTCTCCTTTTGTACTTGTTTTTGATGTATCTGTGGGCCACAGCAGGATTCACAAACGGTGCAAGTGTAGAAACATTGCGGCTCACAAGCACACAGCGAGAGAAGGTCACGAAACTGCCCACGCTAGCCAACGGTCACTTTCTGCAAATACGAAACTTTCAGGAGCTGGCGGCAACCGGCGGCAGGAGCGCGCTGAGACAGCTTGCAGAAGATAGTGCCATCTATCACCGAAGCGGCGGAGTTTCCGAGGCCAAGTGGGACAGCTAATCGAAACAACGCTAGACAGTGACACACGTTCTAGTGTTCTAGCCTTTGCAGGCCTACTTTTTTGTTCCCGCCAGCCATTCCCACTCCATTGTGAGTTTGTTTTTAGTCTGTTTTGCATTTTTCCATGGGCAATGGGCCAAAATGTGAGCTACACGGCCGGTTTCAAGCTACAGGCTGTGGAGTACACTCCGTGGAGCACGGGAATCGTGCTGCCGGTAGGCATTTCGGAATTGACGAAGTCCGTGTGCATTACTGGCGGAAGCAGCACGACAAGCTGCGGGCTACGAATAGGGAGCGGCATGCCTTTACGGGACCGAAGACCGGAAAGTTTTGTGCTGTGGAAGAAGGTCTTAGAATATGTCTGGGACCTGCAAAAGGAAGGCTGTGTCATTTCCCACGAAATGATCAGGACACACACACGAGCCACAGCCAGGAAACATGGCCTCGCGACCGTTGCTTTCAAAGCGAGTAATGGGTGGACGACACGCTTCATGCGGCGCAACGGACTGTGCTTGAGGAGGCGCACATCATTGTCAGCGACTGCCTCCTTGCTACGGTGAAAAGGTAGTGGACTTTCACAAATTTGTGATATGCCTGCAGTGAGACCGAGCATATCTTCTCTTGCAAATTGGGAACGCGGACCAGACGCCCATCAATTTCGACATGCCAATGAGCAGGACGGCCAACGACAGACGCCGAGAAGCAGCATTTCACGGTAATGCTGGCTATCACGGCAGATGGCAGGAAGTTGCCACCGTATGTTATCCTCAAACGAAAAACCATGCCAAAGGCCAACTTCCCAGCCAGCATACACGCGCGAGCCCAAGAGAAAGGATGGATGCCGGCCGATCTAATGGCTGATTGGGTCCGGACAGTCTGGGGACGGCGCCCTGGAGTTCTGCTCTCCTGTCTCTCCTCGTGCTTGACAGTTTTTGCGGCCACCTGGGAGAGAACGTACGCCAGGAACTGAAGGAGCTGCGCACCGAGATCACCCATTCCAGGTGGACTCACTTCGGTGTTGCAGCCCCTTGATGTTTGCGTGAACAAGCAGTTCAAAGACAGTGTGCGCCAGTTGTATACAGACTGGATGGCCCATGGAGGGCACACCCTGACGCTGACCAACAAGATTAAGAGGCCGTCCGTTGAGCTGGTGTGCTCCTGGATCTTGGATGCATGGTGCTTGCTGCCAGCTGATTTGATCGCAAAGAGTTTTAAGAAGAGTGGAATTGGAAATGCGCAGGACGGCAGTGAGGACAACCAGTTGTGGGAGCAAGATAACGAAGTGGCGAGTGACCTGGATGACGGGTCCAGCGATTCTGACAAAGAGTGTAGGGCAATAAAAAAGCTGTTTCCAAATAGTGTACATGTATGTTTACTGCGAAAGGTAAGCTACCAAACTTTTTTTTTTACCGCATTTTTTGCTCATCCCAAAAAAGTTTTTGTAAAATTTACCCCGCATAATGAACGTACCCCAAATCTTTGCTTCGGTTTTTCGGAAAAAAAAAAGTGCGTTCATTACGCGAGTACCGTATTTACTCGAATCTAACGCGCACCTTTTTTCCGGGAAAACGAGCCCAAGAATCGCATGCGCGTTAGAATCGAGTACCGAAAAAAAAAAAAGAAACTCGGTTATCGTATTGCCATCGACATTTCAAAATGGCCGCCTCCTACGCGCCTTGGCCATTTCTGCATTTTTTTCAGTTCGTACGTGGAGATTGTCATCCCGTTCGGCGTTCGCATCGACGGCATGGAAGTGCCGACTCCAAATACTCGACTAGTGTACCATGATGCCACATTTAAAAGAATAGTTATTACATGTGCAGAGAGACGGACGGAAATCGGGCCGCATCGCGGTAGTTCGGAGTTCCCGAAACGTGCGTGCGAGACTGGCGCAAACAGAAGCAGAAGATTTTTTACAGCAAAGCTTCACGAAAAAGTTTCTGTGGACAAAAGCAGGGCCGGTTTCCCGAAGTCGAAGAGTGTTGACAGCGACGAGGACTGATCCATTACGCGACTCGTATCGCCGCCGTAGTGGTGACAGTTTTAGCGGCAAGGCCCGCTTTTTGACTTTGTGTTTTACTTTTTTGAAACTTTAGTTCTTTAAAACCCAAATACTTGTTCTTCTGAATGTGCGAAGTTTGACTCCTACGGACTTTTTTTGTTCTTTTCTCACGAAAAATGGGTGCGCGTTACAATCGATGTATTATTATTATTTTTTTTTTTGGTCGCGGAAAACGGGTGCGCGTTACAATCGAGGGCGCGGTAGAACCGAGTAAATACGGTATATATGGTAAAACAAAAGCAAAATCAGAATCTGAAGAGTCATCACCCTTGGTGTCAAGAGAATGGGCAGTGCGTTTGGCGATACCGCCGCTTTGCCATGCACCTGAAGAACTCGAAGGAAACTCAGTAAACAAGGAAAGCGAGAATACCTCACGAGAGTTGGTGATGAACAAGCTAAGAGCAGCGTCAATTAGGATGGAAATCAACTTTCGCCGCCCCTACAAAGGAGTGCCAACAAAGATAAAAATAAAGATTTGCACGCCTCCGCTGTGATCACGTGGCGAAACCGAAACCACGAAAGGGCGTTGTTGCAGACCGCATGATGCGCTGAAGCTAGAAATAAGTTCTGTTCATTTCCGCAAGAAGGTAGCACAATGAAACTTCAAGCGCTTCATATGCCGTATTTATTCGAATCTAAGCCGATGGTTTTTTTTTTAAACAAAAAAAAAAAAAAACGATGTGCGAAAGTGGGGGTGTTGGCTTAGATTCAAGTACAATGATTAATATTTTTTTTTTTCTGGCCTTGCGAATATCAGGGTCGGCTTAGAATTGGGGCCGGCCTAGATTCAAGTAAATACGGTAAGTCCTAGGAGGTGGCAGCACCTCCCACTGAGCATGCCCCGTGAAAAAAGCAACTGAAAAATTGAAGGACACTTTGTAATTTCCAAAGTGTGTTTGGCAAAAGCCTGTGGCCATTCGACTCTGCCGCCGGCCGCCGCCGCCAGACGCCACTGCTGGATGCCGCTGCCGCACTGCGCAGCTGTTTAGCAATGCACATTGGAAGGAGCAACGCGCACCTGTTGCTATGTGCTGCTATGCCATCACGTGATTGCTGAGAGAGTGTGATGGGGAGAGGCCACAGCTGGCACCGTGTCAGGGAACGATCGGGCGGACGGACAACGTGAATATGACAAATGAAAGGATTTCGCCTTATTATGGCGCGAAATTTCAACCGGAGGGTTGAAACCGTATCTGTATGGCAAAGACCTTGTGGGACAGAAAACCACCACTGTACATGTATGGCAAAAAAACCTAAAAGCATTTATTCAAACTTTTTGCTTGTACATGCCAGAAAAACTCTGCTGCCCTTGTTGCTTCAAGCTGAACATTTGCATTTTATGACACTAGCAGCCGCAAATAAAGCCAATTGCCTGCCCAGAGAGCAGCCAAACTAGCCAAACACAAGGGCCAACAATCACATGCTCAATGAACCGAGATGGTCTGGCCTGGTGCAATGCGGGAAAGTGTCCCAAGATTGGGAAGGGGCTTTCAGCTGTTGCGGAACCATTGGTCCCCTAACTACAGATGCATGTGTATAAAAACGCACTGTATAAAAACGAGTACCAGTACGATTGCCGACGTCTAAAAACTGTGCTGGAAATCATGCGATCTATTTAGCTGTCTGTCTAGCTGTCACCCATGAGTACCGGAACACACCTTAGGGTGAGAAATTCCCGAGCTGGGTAGGCACAGTTTCTTTTTACCAGAACAAAATGTGAAGCAGAAAGCAATACTGACTCTGGATTCTTATCAAGTGCTGTATGAGCATGTTGGATGCGTGTCTTGGGGTCTCTCTCACGCCAGGCCATTTGCATCACTGTAGGGTAGAAATTGTCAGTTATTGGTCAATGCATTGAACAAGCACCTTTCTACGTATTTCTGTGTAATGCTGCATGCATCAACACTTAGGAACTAAAAGAGAAAAATTTTTTTACTCTCACAATCCCTCTTAAGCTGAAAGGAATATATGTGCAAGGCAGTGAATACTGAAGTACACAGATGGACTTGTAAGGCATGTATAAGAAACCAAAGGTATCCAACAATTAAGCTGAGGAAAGCACTGCGGGCAATATTTGTTTTCAAGCATGCGCGATACACGGTGCGATGGGCTCCGCTCGACGAGGACCACACGAGCCGACTGGAGGTGGCACCACAGACCATGTGGTTGCGCCGAGGCGCCAGAGAGAAAAAAAATGAAAAAAAAATGCCGCCGGCACTGACGTAACTCTTGGGCACCTCCTCGCACCTCCGCCCTTCCTGCCTCCACGCCCCGCACAGCTTTCCGCGCGCTGGCGGCGTCGAGTGGAGGGAGAAAGCTGCGGAACGTGATTTCTATAATTTGGTAACACCACTTAGACTTGACGGATTCGAAAACTTTTTGCGGCATATGACTCGTGAAGAGTCATACGTCAATAATGAGACTATTCCAATATAACTCAGAAAGGTGTTGCAGGGCCCCTTTGAAGGGACACTAAAGGTAAACAGCAATTTATGTCAGAGTGAAAGCTCAATGTATGACAACGTCTAAAAAAACGGCAGCATTATCAACAGCAGTGCCCTACTTACCGAGAAATTAAGCTAAATGTATCACACGATGAGCGCCACGAGCGGCACATTTTGGAAATGATCCCGATGACGTGGGAGAGTTCAACTACAATTAATCACTTGTAATCAAACTAGCTGCAATAAAAAAAGAACCTTCCGTGCATCAAGAGACGTAATAAAATGCTGCTTGTTCGTTTCTGTTTGATTCATGGAAAAAAGAACCTCTTTGGCGTTGCCATGGGGAACGGCGCGCGTGGAACTGCGCTTCACCCGTCACCCTGCTTCGCTCACGCGATCACGTCTCAGTGGTAGTTTCGGTATCGCGTACTGCCGCGTGTGTTTTGCGCGCTCGTGAAAGTCGCTCTGAGAGAAAGTTCGACAAAATGCCGCATGCATGTGATTTTGCCGGATGACCGAATGGCGCACGCCCCCAGTGCACGCCGCCGCGCAGTAAAGGCCGGCAACATTGGGCACGGCAGCAGTGACGTGAGAAATGCCGCTTTCAGGCGGGTGATTTAAAGTGCGCTAACGCGATGCGGACCACTAAAACATGATTTTATTTCAAAATAAGCACTTCCTTGTCACAAAAGTAGCACTACGAGGTTTCTGGACCGCTATTTCAACAATCAACGTTGGCTTAATATTTGCCTTTAGTGTCCCTTTAAGCAGTATATGTATACCTGGAGTTCTATGGGAGGGTAAACAGGAGTCGGAAGAAACTGCGTTATAGCCGGTCCTGCAGTATAAGCAGCTATGTTATAAGTGGTCTGTACTGTAATGCGATTCGTATTCCCACTGAACCTGTCGCAGTACCAGTGGTGTTGCAGCCTATTTATACCCATTGAGGAACTGCTACACAGTCAGAAAGAAAGTGAAGCTCATCGAATAGTATCTCAGTCATGGATTGAATGTGAGTGCAGTTAAGTGTATGTCTTGTCAAGGAATGCTAGATGTAAAGAAGAAATTTTCTGGTGTTTCCAAATATATTTTTTTTGTTTAGTCCAGAGGCATGGCCCACCCCACATTTTCTCGGAATTTCAGGTGACAAAGGGGTGGGTGATGACTCTGGATATTACGGTAAACTCTGCAAGTTTCACGAAAATCAATCGAGAATTTTAGGAAAAGTTTTAAAGCACAGTGTTTCCCTTTAAGCTAGCAGAGGCTGTGATCCTGTCCCACCTTCACAATCGGGGTGTCCCGCATCCGCTTCGCAAGCAAACAGCGTCTGATGGTCTTGTGCGGAGAGGTTCATATCGTAGAATGTGAGCGGCTCACGGCGGGTTGCAGCCAGGAAACGCGAGTACTCGGCCCCTCGCAGCAGCGACAGTGGGTTGCGCCACACCTTGCACTCGCCAGCCGAGGAGGGCGTGGGGCCCCGATCGGGGGGCCGGTCCCCTTCGGCCTCATCTGCAGCGCCCCCGAGCCACGGAGAGAGGTGGTTGAGGGACACCTGCTCGATGAACGATGTTCCATACTTGCGGAAGTACCACCACTCGAAGATCTGCACCACCCAAGGTGAAACCACGCTAAATGGTGCAGAGAGAGCTGAGCTTTCTCATCAAAGTAAAAATTATATACATACTTATGGAATGACGACTACTGCAGACAGCAATGAAGGGAACTACTTGATGTTGGTTAAGCTAGAATATTGGGCTAACTAGTCTCAGTTTCCATAGCCTGAAGAGCGCAGTAGCGGAACTTCCCGTCACATCACGTGAGCAGACGTATGACACCACTGGCGTAAATCCTGGGTGGAGGGGACCCCGCTTGCAAGTGCCCCCCTCTTGAGATTTATTTTTCAAACATCATATTTCAATTGCTTGACAGTGAAGTATAGCACTCTTAACTTTTTAATGCTGGTTTACTTCGTAGTATTTGAGTACCTGTATTCAATACTCTTCAGCTGTGTAAAGCTGTATTGAAATTACAACTACCATTTGATTGGTTTTCAAGACTCAATAGCATAATGCAATTACGTGAGGTGTGAACCCATACTCGTCTTTTTTTATTTTTATTTGATTTCAAAGCATTTTAAATTTTATATAATTAAATATATACTAACCTATATTTAAAAAACAAAATGGCCACCATGGCCAGGAGTGTGTCCCCCCTTGTGGTTTTTCTGGATTTACGCCCCTGTATGACACCACTGGTAGAGTGGCACATTGACTCTGGCAAAATAGTGAGAACCACAAAGTGGCACAGTGTAGGCTATCAGCCCCCAGTGGCAAAAAAAGTGATATCGATGCAACGCCAGGCAGAACCTTTTGCTCAAATTTTGGTATGACATCACATGCGACAATTCTGCTCAGGTCTCATGACTCTCCTGCATGCGATTGTGACCGGAAGTTTCGCTCCTGCGCTCATGGGGGCACACGCATTTAGACGATATCACACACAAACAATCAAAATAGTACAGTAAGAAGTCTCTATATTTCATGCTGTGCAGCCATTTTCTAGCACTGTAAATGTGTCAGACTATTGTTTCTGCCTCAGGGTGCTTGATAAGGCCCCAGGTTTTAAGACAGGTGAAGTCACGTTTCCACTCCTCCTGAAAGTGCACTAGTGCTCATTTCAAGCCTCTCTCCTGCTTTGCCGATTCACTATAGTGAATCGGCAAAGCAGGAAGTACCCAATCATAACGGATGTGGCTTCTTGTCCAAAGTCTTCAAAGCAATCCTCAAAGGGTGCCATACTGCTCAATGCATGAGTACTGCGTACCATCCTTATCAAATGCTTTAAAGGGGCCATGACACCCAATTTTCGATCATAGTCGGCGATGTGTCGGTTAATCCTTGTGCGTTCACAAACAAGCTGGCAAAATTTTAGCGCATTTGGTAGAGCACTTAATTTCAATTAAATATTTTTAAACACGCAAGCGGTCTGAGAGTCGGGCAACACTGACGCACTCGCGAGCCGTGACGTGACGAGCTGCTTGCTTTGCAAGCGTCTGCATTCTGGCGAACGATTTTGTTCCGTGGTCACCTGCACGTTCAATCCAGTTATTTCATCTTTCTTTAGCTTGGCAGTGAAATTGAACAATTTTCAGCGGCTGAAACTTTGGCAGAAAACAACAGCACCGCTCCGTGCAGCAGATGACGTCACACACACCATGGCAAAATGGCGGTCGCCGGCCGTGGGCGAAGTTTACAGCCGGCGACTTGTAGGGCTCATTTTGCACTGAAACATTCTTTTACAGGCAATCTTTAAATATGTATAGGTATAACAGACCCTCTACTTCTACTTTTCGCTGAAAACCGCAAATTGCTGGGTGACCGTGTCGCGGCTCCTTTAACCATACACTCAGCGACATGCTTGGCATGTTTTTTATTTCAATGTCTTACTGTGGCTCACCAAAATATTACTGTTAATTTTTGCTATTTTTGCAAACAGTGGTTGCACTCATTTGTCCAAGTGGTTTTCCCAGACATCTAAAACTTAATGGGAGACCACACTTCCGATATGTGCATAGTTTAATGTGATACGTCTCTAAATTACAAAGACTGGTTCGGGAGAGAAGAATTGCTATTGTTAGAATGAGTGACTACTCATCTTGGTGACTTAAAGGGACACTAAAGAGAAACAATGAATTGGTTTAGATTGATAAAGTGTGCTCGGAGAACTCTTGTGTAGTTTATTTCACCACCATAGGTTTATTATTAGAGGAGAAAACCAAGTTCAAAATTGCATTTTTAAATTTCGCGCCGAACTTTGTAATTCGTGACGTAAAAGATTTCAAAGAGCGTTTAACGTATTTTGGCGCCACTGGCTCAACGAAATTTCCACAAACTCGTTATGTCAAGTCTCTGGCCCCCTCAGAGGACAATGTACTTCGATTTAACCGATTAGGAACTACGTAGGCCCAAGCAGGCGCCGTCAAAAATATGTGACGTCACGGCAAATGGTGTGGGAATTCCAAGGTGGCGTCACCACCTGTATTTTCTTTTTGCGCGTTTTCTCGCTCATTAAAGGGACCGACAACTGCCCAGAACATGAAATGAGATGACTGCACTGATGGAAAGATTGTCCGTTGCATTGACTCAAACCAACCCAGTTTATCTCGTGAGAGGCGGATTTATATTTTTATTTCTTCATTAAAAGTTGCGAAAAATGACCTTTGGCGCCTCTGGCGGCAAAATCATACACGGTCCGATGAAGGCGGTCACGTGACCATTGATTGGTGTATGCGTTCGATGACTTTTCTGTTAGTACTGAAATATTGTTCATTTCTTTATATTAAAAGATATTACTCCATAAAAATGTGCATATAGGCCTGCGTTAGTTGTATGCCACAAAGTGGCGCTGCCTTCGCTTGGCGTAATTACGGTCCCTAGAATATACTGTAGCGTAATGATCCCATGCCGCGAAAAGCCATCCATGACACAGGCGCAGGCAACCTTGGTCGCAGGCGCGCACAACTCTGTACAATTACCGAGAAGGTGTATAAAGCCACATCATCTCATTGTAACAGCTTGATATTTTCAAAAATGGCTGGAATGCTCAAAATAAAGGTGGTTAAGCATAGCTACAGTAACTCCTGCGAAACCAGAACAACGACAGCTTTCACAAGGGCTAGCGGCATTGCTATCAATTCTCAGCGTTGCTGGAGCAAGCCTTCATGCGTGTTTGGAGCCTTTCAGATCGAAAAATACTGCTTATAAAATAACTACGTGCTTTCAGGATAAACCACTGCAGCTACAAACGCTAAGAAGGGTAAGCTTCCTGTCGCGCCGTAAAAAGCTGGGTCGAGAAAAATCAGTTGTCGGTCCCTTTAAGCGTCTTCTCGCAGCAAGCGCGGTTTTTTTTGGTATCGTGGAAGACTACTTTACTAATGCGAGAAAAATCGTTTTGCTCTTTAGTGTCCCTTTAAGAGATGAGATCTTAAACAGACAATTGTGCCAGGTGTGGGGCATAATATCGCTCCATAAAAACGCAGAACGTTTCACTCACAAAGATTCTGACTTTACATAATAAATTAAGTTATGCAATTTCACTCAAACAATCATTCTACTATTGACTGTAAGACAGACATTAATGACAAAAAAAGTCACTACCACTTGTAGAATTATACATTGACAAAAAATCTGGCCAATCGCACGCATTATGGGAATCGATGTAATGCAAAGCAGTCAGCAAGGAGCTGCATACATCATATTGTTTGTCCTTGAGGCAAATGAAGGCATTCATGTCATGACGTGTAGTTCACTATCCAGGGGTGAGACGGCTGAAAATCAATTGGAAGCAGTTTCTACAGCAGTAAAATTTCAATTTTGGAGCAGAAGAACTTTGATTTGGAGCAGTTTCCGGCATTTAATATGTCATGTTAGGAGCTTGAAAAAACTAATTTGTAGCAACTTGGGGGGACAAGTACATATTTTAATCGGCTAGAATACACATAACACCGAAACAGCCTTTGGAGAAAGTTTTCTTAACACATTATCGCTACACTACATTTATACATACCACGCGACCTATCTAGCCCGAGAAACCAACAAGGTATGAGATAATTGAAAAAAGATTCAGCAAACTAGGTTCACTTCATAAACATTCGAAGAAAAAAGACGAAAAAGCATCACACTTCTCTAAAAAAATTGTGATTGCATAAGAAATGTAGTTACACAGCAGTAGGCCTTTGCTTAAAGTTCAGTGATATGTTTCAGCAGATTACTGCACTGGCATTTTGTAGGTCTGCTTATATACCTTTTCAAGCTTCCCCACAGCTTCCTGCAGGTCAGTGCTACGCTTTTTCAGGAGAACATCGCAATAAGTGCCTTCAACTATCTACTTGGCCATGAAGTTGTCGTAGCGTCAAGTGTACTGCACGCCTTTAACATGCGACAACAAAGAGGCACTGCACTGCCGTTCACAGCCATCTCGTGCGGGAGTGCCTTCAAGAGTGCGGCGCGGGTGCCAAGAAACCTCGCTGCACTGACTATCTCGTCAAATGCGTGCCTATGGTAATGCAGGCGTAGTGTTGTAAGCGTACTGCATGCTTTTTTTTTTTTTTTTAATAGCGTACGTTAAATTAGCGTTAGCGTTTGCGGCCCGCTATTTCAATCACTTAACGGAAGCCCGCATGCGGTTAGCATACGACGCATGCACAGTTGCGTGAAAAGCCAAGGCAAAGCTTGTGGGAGAGCACACGCGCCCATTTCCTTTCCTTAAGGCTGGCGTGATCGCGAATTGACAGCGGGAGCCAAGAGGCCACTAGGAGAGGAGCACCGTCGCCCCTTTCCGGGCAACCTCTTCTTTCCCGCCACTCCTGGCGTCCCTGCTCGCGGAAAAAGGAAATCGCTCTGCGAAGGAAACAACCCTCGCGGTGGGGAGGGAGACGGGAGGTGGATAAAACAGCCGCCCAGGCAGGGAGACAACCTCTCTTGCTCTGCTGACCTGCGGGAAACGAGTCACTAACCACTTCACCCAAGACCCGCGAGCCGACCATCGACCGAAAGTGTAAGCGTTACCCTTTGCTTTCTACTAGAGTAGACTATCCCTCTACGCGACATTTATGCGTTATTGCTAGAGTAGCAATAAAGTGTTGTTTGTTGTTCTAGCCTGTTGCCTTATTCGCTTGAACCCGTCGTAGCTGCGATGACTCGCGCTACGGGAAGGGGATGTTGACACGTGCACAGTGGACGCGAGCGACTACCAACTCTCCGCCAACGTAGGATAACAGGCATGTCTGAATTCCAGGATTTGTTCATGTTGTCTGATGTCGCATCGCAGAATGTCAATCCTATGGCTAATGTGGGGGCATTGTTCGGACTTTCCGACAGCGTAAATTTTGGTTGTTTCACGCAGGACAACCAGGATGTTGCAGCGACCGCGTTAGAAGGAACTAGGCCTATGACGGAGAGCGCCACGCCGGGCGCCTCGTCACCTCGCGACATGAACAGCGAGATGCTGCCACAAGTTGCTTCGGCACAAGCAGCAGATGTGGTCGCGTCTTCGGGCCATAGTGGGCCTTCGAGCGAGGTACTCTTGCAGAATGCGCTGTCAGTCATGCAGAGCCTAGCTAGTGCATTGCAAAACACAGTGCAGGCTCCTTCGCAAAGTGCGGGACCACGTGTCAAGGTAGACATGCTTACCTACAGTGGCTACCACGACTACAGGAGTGCGAATAAGTACCTCAACAGATTGCTCTACTATCAGCAGGCAATGGGGCTTCCCGACGCTGAACTTCTCGCGCGTGTGGTACCGGTGTCGCTGACAGAGCAAGCGGCCCGATGGTTCTGACTGACCGGACATTGCGCCCGCACGGTAGAAGAGCTCCGCGAGAGCTTCCACGACAAATTCCTTCTGGTGAATTATAAGTGGCGTTTGAGGAGGGAGTTGGAGCTACGCACCCCGCATCCGGATGAATCCTTGCTGGAGTATGTACGAGCGATGGACGAACTTTATCGCCTCGCTAACCCTCTCGCCACCAACGCGGAGAAAGTCGAGTGCGTTACACGGCAAGCACACCCATCTTTTGCGGCGATCTTCAGGGGATGCAAGTTCGCAGACTTAGAAGAGCTTGCCGCCGAGGCGATGCGCATAAAAGGGGACATCCTCGCGGCGCGAGCGTATCGCTCGCCTCCACCCGCAGTGCAGTCACTCGAGCCTCGCTGCACGTGGAACAGTGGCATGGTCGGCTCAGAGGCGTTTAGGGGTAACGTGTCAGCATCGTTCGCTGGTGATCACGTACCACGTGGTTGGGAACTTTCAGACCGCGCTTTGGACCCCTACGCTTACGCGCTTCGTACGGCCTGTGCTACGCCTGCACATGACATTCCGCGGCAGGAGCACGTGGTCGAGACGGGACCAGACGAGCGGCGCAACGCGGAACGAAGCCCACCGGATCGCGGCGACCAGCGCCCGGCCCGGCGGGGTTTCCGCAGTCTTTGCTACCAGTGCGGCGCAACTGGGCACATCGCCCGCGAATGCGGCCGCATGCCGGTTGAGGAGCAAACGCGTGGTTCGGGAAACGGATGCCGCCGCCGGTGAACCACGTCGGGCACTGTGCGGCGATCAGTAGTTCTACCGATGCGTTCGGATCACTAGCACCTACAGTCTGTCACACAGGTGATGCTGTAGATTCGATCGGCCGCACCATTAATCGAGTTAACGATAGCTCGAAAGAAGTTTGTAGCACCATCTCTGTGAGAACAATATCCGCTTGAGACAAAGCAACACCACCTTCCGCCTTGCTTCGGGCACAGCAGAATCGAGCGGTGCAGCTAGACTTGTGATACGCTGGGAAAGACGTGTGAGGCGACAACGCTTTGTCCATCTTCCCGGGTTGTCAATGCCTCTAATCCTGGGCCGAGACTTTCTCGCCAAGTCAGGTATTGTCATTGATATTTTACAGAGAGCACGACGGAGACGCGCTAAAGCTTTTCTCGAAAGCACCCGCATTGACAAAGGCATGCCAATCAAGGAGGAAAGCGCACGGAGTAAGCGAGTAATCCCGCCTGAACAATGTGCCGCAGTACAGGGAAGGTCAGTGCACCCGCTTTTGGCACAGAGGCACAGAGCATGCCAGAAAGGGTGCAGCTGTCGTTGCTGTTGTACGAGTACGACGTGATTTTTATTGATCGCCCGGGCCACACTATGCTGGTCAAGCACACAATTGACACGAGTGATGCAGGACCCTGGAAATGCAATCCCCGACCAATTAGCTTGGCTAAGCGGAAAGCACCTGACGCTGCCTTGGACGAACTCGTCGACACAGGCGTGGTGGAAAGGTCAAACAGCCCATGGGGTTTCCTGGTTGTTCTAGTTCCAAAGAAAGATGATACTTATCGCCTTTGTGTAGACTACCGCAGGCTGAATGAGGTTACGAAGAAGGACGCGTACCCTCTTCCATCCATTTCATCGTTAGTATTGTGGGAATCGAGCACGCCCTCCCCTTTGGTGCCTCGTTCCCCAGCTAGCGCGTGTGTTGGCCCCGCGCGGCTCGAGCGCCGGGGACCGCCGTTAATCGGCAGCGCCAGGCCTCTGTCTGGTGCGAGCCATGCGTCAGCTTCACGGTGCACGGGCACGCGTCTGGGCATGCCTCGACATGCTCACATGCTCACGCCACCAAGCTAGCTTACGTCACTGTGCAACGCCTGTCCTCATTGGCCGCCAGTGACAACCCCCTTCCCCCTTGAGCTCGCTTCTGTCTGGCGCGGGCTTGCCCGCGTCAGATGCTCTCAGGCTAGCACGAGAGGTTGACGCGCTGCTCCAGCAGGCGGCTTCTCGTTCGTGTGCTCGACTGCTGCCCTTTGTGTGATAGTCGTAGCACCGCTGGCAAGCGTACTCGATCGGTCTTGCGGAGTTCCCTTTACGGCCTGCAAGCCCGTGACTGTCGTCCTGTGCTGCATCTTGGGTAACCCGTTGTTGTTGTTACCCTGCCTCGTGCGTGGTTTCTGCGCCGTGCCGGAGAATCGACGAACGCGGCCGTAGCGTCTTTGTTCGCTGCGGCAGTGGAGAACGTCACGTCCCTACACGGTCGCGCTCGTAGGTAAGCCTAGTGCAAACCTATCTCCAGGCGGCTTCTCGTTCGTGTGCTCGACTGCTGCCCTTTGTGTGATAGTCGTAGCACCGCTGGCAAGCGTACTCGATCGGTCTTGCGGAGTTCCCTTTACGGCCTGCAAGCCCGTGACTGTGGTACTGTGCTGCATCTTGGGTTAATAAACCCGTTGTTGTTGTTACCCTGCCTCGTGCGTGGTTTCTGCGCCGTGCCGGAGAATCGACGAACCCGGCCGTAGCGTCTTTGTTCGCTGTGGCAGTGGAGAACGTCGCGTCCCTACACAGTCGCGCTCGTAGGTAAGCCTAGTGCAAACCTATCTCCACAGTATCCAACCTAGGCGGGACGATGTACTTTACGACACTCGATGCTAGTCGTGGATATCTTCAGGTCGAAATGGACGAGCTGGACAGAGAGAAGTCAGCTTCCACATGCCACAGGGGACTTTTCCAATTCAGGAGAATGTCTTTTGGCTTGGTGGGGGCTCCCGCTACTTATCAGAGGCTGATGGACCAAGTTCTGGGAAATGCAAAGTGGCAGCACACCCTCGCATATCTAGACGACATAGTGGTTTACTCGAAAACATTCGAGGAGCACTTGCACCACTTAAGAGACATTCTAGAAAGGCTGAGGTCTGAGAGCATCACTCTAAACCCAAACAAAGCTCAGATAACGGCGACCCGAATAACACTGTTGGGACGCTTGACGAGGGTCGCATTTTGCCGAATAAGGGTAAGCTTGAAGCGATAGTCAGCTATCCGTCGCCGAAAGATAACGGCCAGCTGAGGCGCTTTCTGGGGATGGCAAACTTCTATCGCCAATTCATTCCAGACTGTGCGGCAGTGCAGGCGCCTTTGACAAAGCTCTTGAGGAACGGCGAGCGTTGGGCTTCTGGTCAAGAGCAGGAGGCTGCACTGCGTCGCCTCATTAAGTTGCTGGCTAACACGGCTGAACTGCAGCTACCCGATTTGAACAGGCAGTTTGTGATTCAAACAGACACAAATGACCTGGGTTTTAGCAGCAATTTTGCTTCAGGGGCATGGAGGTGCCCTCCAACCAATTGCGTTCGCGAGCCGTTCGTTGACGCCGGTGGAGAGGAACTACTCGGTAACGGAGAAAACACAACTTCGCTGGTTCTCGTTCGGTGACGGAGAAAGAGTGTCTCGCGATAGTTTTCGCCCTCCGTAAGTTTGACTATTACATCGACAGAGTGGCGTGTGTTATTGAGACGGACCACATGGCGCTCACGTGGTTGAGGCGCTTGAACGAACCAAGTGGCCGCCAGGCTCGTTGGGCATTGCTTCTGCAGCGTTATGACTTCACCGTATGCTACCGCAAGGGCAAGAACAATGCCGCAGCCGACGCACTGTCGCGCACTCCAGTCCGTCACGAGACTGACCCAGAACGGACTGAGAGCAAGACACTCGAAGTAGCGCTGACAGAAACAGTGGAACAAATGTCAGTTTAAGGCAAAAGCGTGAACCACGTAGAGGCTGTCGTTAGCGCGGGGATTGTTTTCAGCAGAAGGGAGCTGTTAGAAACTCAGCAGAAAGATCCGTTTTGTCGAAAGGTGTTCGACGGGCTCCGGGAGCCGGGTGGCGAGGCCACCGCCCACCCAGGGGCAGCTGGTATTGCTGTCGGTGCGGATTGCTCGGCAACAGCTGGCAATGCTGTGAGCGCGCTGGATTCTGATGGTGTCCTGCTGAGGTACATCCCATCCGACGATGACACAAGTGAGTCATTCAAGGTCATGATACCGCGCAAGTTGAGAGGAGCACTGCTTCGCTACTTTCATGACTTGTGCATTGCTGGGCATGCGAGCGGCTCTAAGACTTATGCTAAGTTGTGTTGCCTCGCTACCTGTCCAGGCATGAAGCGAGATGTGATTCGTTACGCCAGTTCATGCCATGTGTGCCAAAGAGTCAAGCCCCGAGGCGGACGACCGCCCGGCCTCATGCAGCCGATCAACAGCCAGACTCCCTGGCAAATCGCGGCATGTGACGTAATGCGACCATACCCCACAACTCCTAGCAGAAACAAATTCTTGCTCATGGTCACGGATCACTTCACTAAGTGGGTAGAACTTTTCCTCCTTAGAAAGCTGACAGCTCGAGTGATCTTAGATAAGTTGATGGAGGTTTTCACCAGGTTTGGGTTCCCTGAGCAGTTGATAACGGACAATGCGTCTTATTTTACTGCGAAGGTGTGTTGTTGACAGGTGCGCCGCGCTTGGCATTAAGCACAAGAAAACAACCAACTACCATGCTCAGTCGAACCCCACAGAATGAGTCAATCGCAACATCAAGCACGTGCTTGTTGCGTTCTCTGAAAGGCACAAGGACTGGGATACCTACCTTCCAGAGATCGGGATTGCGTTGCGATCGAATGTGAACCGCTCGACTGGGTATGCACCATCTTTTCTGAACCTGGGGAGAGAACTGCCAAATCTGATGGAGACAGTTTTCGCGGGTTGCAGTGGAGTGCCAGTGGCGTCATCAGCACGAGCTGAATACGCGGCGCAGCTGCGCGAGAAGCTAGCGGAAGCATTACGTAAAGCATGCCGTAATCTCGGCACTGCTAGGGCACAGCAGAAGGCGCAGTACGACCGCTCGCATCGGAACACACACTACGAAGTGGGCAATCTGGTGCTGCGACGCCATCATGTTCTTAGCGACGCTAGCAAACAGTTTGCAGCCTCGCTGGCACCGAAATGGTCCGGGCCGTACCGAGTGCGAGAGAAGGTTTCCTCGCTTGTTTATCAGCTCCCGAACATGAAAGGCAAACCGAGCAGCGGACCCGTGCACGTATGTGACTTGAAACGTTGCGTGTCATGGGAGGAGCATGGGGACGACTATCAGACCCCCTCCAAGCTGCAGGCGGCGGATGAGAACGCTCGAAACCGAGTGAAGAGCCCCGAGCCGCGGTACTACTTGCGAAAGAGGCGGAGACAACTCTACATGATGGATAAGGGAAATAGGTGCCGCCGGGACGGCTCGGAGAGGAGACCGCCTCCTCACCGCGAGCCCACACCCACATTCCGTCGTCGTTGTCGCAGCCCCACCACCACCGGCAAACATCGCCATGGACGCCTGAATGGAGGTCAACTGGTACATCACACCGCCCCTTCCTTGCTACCCCATCGCCTCACCACCCGGCTTCCACACAAGAGGCCTGAAGACCAACGCCGACCCAACTGGGAGAGCCAGCTGCCTCGGGACCGCAGCCACCGAGACGTGCCAGGGTTGTGTGGACACCCTGATGGCCTATGCACCCTCAAGGCCATGGCGCAGCACACCGAAAACCCCGCGCCCCGCCAGGCCGAAGGAGCCCAGACCATGCTGGAGAGGCCGCCTGGAACGAAACACTTCGCCGACTCGCTCCTCTCAGTCACCACCAACGAGCAGAGCGGGGCTCAAGGTCCGGACCACGGGGCTGCAGGCGCAGGCCAGATCTACTGCAGCAGTGACGGCAAAGGCGACGACTGGGGAAGCCATGACGCAAGCAGGCATGGCAGCGGAGACCGCAACAAGGCCGGTGGTGGCTACTTCAGAGGTGGTGGCTACTTCGGAGGCAGCGGCGACACCAGTGGGGGCACCGATGACACCAACGGCAGAGGGACAACCACAGGAGGGCACGGACCTGGACCGATCCATCCTAGCCTTCCTCGATGAGGAATAACAAAATATTACCTCATGGTTCAGTCTCTGTCGTCCGAGGGCCTTCTTAAGGGGAGGAGGATGTGGGAGAGCATGCGCGCCCATTTCCTTTCCTTAAGGCTGGCGCGATCGCGAACTGACGGCGGGAGCCAAGGGGCCACTAGGAGAGAAGTACCGTCGCTCCTTTCCGGGCAACCCCTTCTTTCCCGCCGCTCCTCGCGCCCCTGCTCGCAGGAAAAGGAACTCGCCCTGCGAGGGAAACAACCCTCGCGGTGGGGAGGGAGACGAGAGGTGGATAAAACTGCCGACCAGGCAGGGAGACGCCCTCTCTTGCTCTGCTGACCTGCGGAAAACGAGCCACTAACCACTTCACCGCCCCAAGACCCGCGAGCCGACCATCGACCGAAGGTGTAAGCATTACCCTTTGTTGCCTTATTCGCCTGAACCCGTCGTAGCTGTGATAACTCGCGCTACGGGAAGGGGACGTTGACATGTGCACAGTACGACTATTTGCGGCTGGGACCGGAGCTAGGCTTCTGCACCAGCCGTGCATAGAGTGGACCCCTCCAAGCTTTGTGTACGCTATTCAAAAGCTCTCTATTAGGCAGTTTTCGAATAGCGTACACTAAGTTAGCGTTTGCGGCCCGCTATTTCCATCACTTAATGAGAGCCCGCAAGCGGTTAGCGTAAGATGCATCCGCAGTTGCGCGAAAAGCCAACGCAAAGCTTTGCGTACGCTATTCGAAAGTTCTCCATTATCTGCCTACGCAAAGATAGCGTTCGGTGCGATCGCCCGCTATTTCCGCCAGTTAACGGGGGCCCGCAAGAGGATAGCGTACGAGGCATGCGCAGTGGCGACAAACGCTAACATAAAGCTTTGCGTACCCTATTGTAAAACTGCCGATTTTTACGGCAAAAGCGCATAGGTGACCACACGCAGCAACGTCGACACAAAAACCACAGCAACCGGAGGAACACGCTATGCACAACAAAGAACCTGAGAGTCAACCCTGGTACGCATGCCACTCGATAGCTTTCGCTAAGCGCCAAAACACACAGCCTAGCAAGTAGAAGCAGCACACTCGGGGCACGGCAGCACATTTTGGGGGGTCACGCATGTTTACAACAGCCCAGAGGAGATTATGGTGGCACCATAAGAGCCTTCATTAGAAAGGTGCATGAAGAAACACACTTGGACGCGTCTAGTTGTTTCGCGAAGGTCTCATTTTCTTGGCATCCTTGGCGCTGCTTGGAAAATCACATTGTCAACTGAGCCTTTTCTTCCCCACTGAAGCGGATGTGGGCATCAAAATTCTTGCTTTCGAAGCTTTTTTGGAGCAGTTCGGGGCAATTTTTGCAACTTTTACGATTTTGGCGCAGCTGTCTCACCCTTGACTATCACGTTTTTCACGCATGTGTGCATGTACAATCTGGTACAACCGTGCAAATAAAACGCATATTCTGATATATACAATGCATGACCTGTCATTTATGTTCATCATGCACTCATGTAACGTCATACCAATTTCAGGATATATCTGGTTAACGAAACGGCCAGAAACCGACCAAGACAGTGTCATGTAAATGATGCTGTACATGACATGCATGTCATGATTTGCATGTTATGACCTGCCATGTATGTGTGTCATACAGTAACGTCGCACAGCACTAATTTAGGCACATATCAAGCTAGCTAAATGGCCACGAGCACACCATAAGTGTGGCATATAAATCATGAGTACATGACATGCGTGTCATGATTTTTATGTTATGACATGTCATTTATGTGAGTCATACAGTCACATTGCACAATATTAATTTTAGTATATATCAAGCCAGCGAAACGACCATGAGCGCACTATGAGCGTGGCACGTAAACAATGAGTACAGGACATGCATGTCACAATTTTTATGTTACGACCTGTCATTTATGTTCGTCATACAGACCCGTTGCTTAATACCAATTTTGGTATCAAGCTAGCGAAACGGCCGCAAGCACGCCATGAGTGTGGCACGTAAATCAAGCTGTACATGACGCAGAGCGAACATGATGGCAGAGCAAAGAAAACATCCCCCCAAAACTTGACAACATGATTAAAGTAGCGACTACACATCTCACTAACTGTAGCTTGTGGAATGAAATGCACATGTAATTATGGCGATGCCACTCCACTCTCCAGCAGCAATTTGAGGTGTACTTGAGTGTGATTGAAATGTTAAAAGGGGTCACAAAAACAATGTAAATTGTAAGGTCACTATCAACCCCTGTAAAGTCGTTTTTGCTGCATGGCGTACACGGAAACAGCGGATTAGTCGTAGCCACCTTAAACAACCACAGAGTGAGAGGTGGCGCTGTGCTTATGTGGTGCAAGGTTAGCATGGTGGCGTGAGCAGTGTTGCCTGGCGGGAGTGAGGTTAGGCCGGCGCACAGGGAACAGCAGCGAGTTTGGCGTGGGTGCGATACCGCGACTCAGGCTCACAGACTCCTCGTGGTGAGTCAGACGTCAGCAACACCGCAACAGAGGTACAATGTATGTGTTATGTTGTCTGTGTGTTGTTACTGTCATTGTATAAGGTTATTTGGTATGTTACTATTTATTTGTTATATTCGGCTGGTGAGCTCGCCGTTGTAAAAGCAGTTAATAAATGTCCATGTGTTCGTTTGCTTGACGGCGTGACTGTGCCTGTTTGTTCCATGAGCGCAGCTCTCCTTTGGATCACACAATGTGCACCCAAAAGATATCTTCATCCTCAAAACTGACAATCAAAGAGAACATGCAAAAATAGCTAGACAACAAAGCTCCACTGCAAATAAAAATGTGAGTGTGTACTAAAATGTCCAAAACAATACTGAAGAAAAAATCATGACCAGAGCCAGAGTACTAGAATGTCAGATCGGTTGGCTTGTGAATTTCTTGTCTGCTCCAACAGGTCAATGACAACAAACTGAAGGATTTATAGAGCTAATTACTTGAGCGAATGATATTTTTAAAAGTGAAGCTGGCTTTATCATAACTCAAATTTTTAAATCAAATTAAATGGCAATGATGGCTGTATGTTTACATGTGGCCTACACTTACCACGTTTTCTCAGAATGGGTCATGGGGTAACCACATTTCCCAATTCGCACACATAGCATTGCACACATTTGCGACACCCGCGGAACAGTAGGACAGTTGCCTACATTCTGCCAATGCTCCCTGCTGTTTCCCACCAACTTGAGCATGGAAGCCTGCAAGCTAAATAAAAGTGATGGCACATTCCTCTGCTCCTATCTATAAATGTGTGCACCAAAAACATTTAAAAAAACACCGCCTTCACTTGTGCAATATGTTGCCATCACTTAAAAAGTGGGCATGAGAGAGTGTGCCACATTCAGAGCATAAAACAAAAGTGCCTGCATAGTGATGAAGGCTGCAACTGGGCTAGACCTCTAGCAGCAGGAAGGGGTTCCCACCAAGCAAAGGCACCTCTTGCTCAAGTGCCCTTTCTTATTTATACAGAGGCCCGTCCTCACTCTCTTCAAAGTGGCTGCCACATTTTGCCATACAGCAGATTGCTGCTATTGGAGAACAGCTGACATAAATCAAGAGTGGCGTTTGGACCAGATGCATTTCTCGCCAGAGGGTGGTGCCGCATGCTGGCACTGTACTTTCTAGTGTGCTAAAATTACACAGCAACATTAGCGTGCACAGGAATCACACCAGAAGTGGGCAAACACATCTCATGATGCATTCTGAGGTTCATGATGTGCATTGATGTAGTTTTACTCCCCTGTTGTCCTTCCGTGTAGCTTTCAGCGCGCTCGTCGGGGGGAAACAGAGAGAAAGAGAGCACTTAAAGGACCCCCGACAGCAAAATTTTTGTTGGTGACTTTTTTACTGTATTTGTAGCTTTGTGTCTGGTAATCCCCAAGTTAAATCGTAAATGCTCTAGCGTATCGTATAACTAATTCTAGTGTAGTTAATTGTGACCATTTTATCGTCACTTCAAAACGCCCGCCTAAAAACCACAAGAAACTAGCGCCCCATGCAGGGGAGCGCCAAAGACCACGTGCACTCAAGCTGCGGTGACGTTGAAAGCGCGGTTTTCAAATCGGGGCCCCGCGCGCGGTAGAGATTGAAAGTATGTGGGTGCCTCGGTATGGGTCAAACCTGTTAAGCGCAGGTTAAACCTGAAAACTACCTTGAGAGCAGCCCAACAACAGAGCGAGAAGGGTGCGGAACAATAGGCCTCGCAAATTAATTGCCACACAAATGCTTTGAGTCCGTCACATACAAGCAGAGTTACAGGGATTTGTCGCACTCTTTTTTAAAGGACCCCTGACACCAAAATTGAAACCTCGAGATGTTTGTGTTGTTTGCCTTTCCTGTATACGGGGGCACATCTGACTGATTATTAGCGACGAATGTTGCCTTTAAGATATCTTAATTTGGTTTTAAAGTAAGCGTGAGTGCTCATTTGAGTTGGCTGCACCTCGCGACATCCTGGTATGACGTAGATAGAGGCCCCACGTGACGTTCCACGAGTAAAGCAAGTATTGTGGACGTCCACAATACTTGCTTTACTCGTGGAACGTCACGTGGTGAAAACAGCAGAGTGGTGAAAACAGCATTAGAACCTTGTGTTTGAGCTGAAGAACATGTGGGACCTTCTCTTTTCACTTGTACTCAATGCAAGGCTCGTAATAGGCAGTTTTAGAATAGCGGACGCTAAGTCCTTGCGGTCGCCCGCTATTTCTGCCACTTAACAGGGCCCGTAAGAGGATAGCGTACAATGCATGCGCAGTGGCCACAAACACTAATGCAAAGCTTAGCGTACGCTATTTGAAAACTGCCTAATAAAAGCAGCAGCATTTGCCTGTGCTTTGTTTGTTTTTTGCCTCCTGCCTTGAAGTTAGGTTCTTGCTGTCATAACACTGTTGCAGGCAACAATGAGTGTGAAATATTAATTGCAGCAACAACAAGGTAGTCATGTGCACCCCAGAAAGAGACTATTTTGTATTGCAACAGTTTTTTTCTTTAACATCGTCTTGTATGCAAAGGAGGAGGATATTTGTGGCAGGAAATATTCTCAAACAGATCAAGTTGTTCGGTAACTGCTCGCCTGCCTGGGAGAAGCTCGATTTGGCTGGAAAGCAGCACATAGTTTTGGAAAACAGGGCATCTCGATCGAGGGACAGACTGAGGGTAGGCAGGGTGTGTTGAACCTGGCTTTGCGGGAAAACACCTCCCTTCCCCTTGGAACCGAGGTCGGCACGTGTTCGTCTGTGCATGTGCTCCTACATGTTTCAGTTGGCATCAACTCGAAGCTCTTTTGAGAGGCAGGAGTGAGCTTTGCCGTAAACAGCTGCCACGGACAACGATGCTCCTGTCCGCAAGCCAGCGTGTAGGCTTTCGTATGGTATTTGGAGAAAACGCCTGCACTGGGTCAGCTGTGTTTTTCTTGACGTGACAACATATAATTCCAAGAGTGTACCTATGTGGTGAAGAAATCTTACCTGCTCAACGTTTTGGCTACGGCATGGCCTTTTTCAGCAAATCAAAACAAATAATTTTTCGCAAATGCGCCCTTTCAACATGCACACAAGCGCGCTTTATGGAACTGCGCCTCCCAGTGTAGTCAGTACTGTTAGGCAAACACAAACCACTTCCCAGACCACACGTGCAGGTCTGTCCAACTCACCAGTATCAGGCCGGAGATGAGGGACGAAGTGCCCGTGAGAGCCACGTAGAACTTGGGTGTGAGCGTGTTCAAGAACACGGAAGCTGAAAATAGTTAAATCAGTAGTTAACGGGCGGCACAGCTGGTCTTGCGGTGTTTCAGTCAACTGTGAAAGCAACATACAGCACAGTTTACGTAGGCTACTGCGCGACTCACCCATCATGTGGACGGTGGCTTTGCGGTGCTCCGACTTGGAGGGCACCGTCCACGACTTGAGAAAACTATTTCAGGCGTTCAGTTCAAGGAGTAGTCTGCGATCGCGCTCGCGGACAGACACTTTATCCCGCTGTGCCATCGCAGAGAGATCGGCATCACCGAGAGGCGCAACTTTAGGCGCGCATCCGAAACATCTGTAGTCCAGTGGTAGTTCCGCGGCCCACTGGTGGTGTTCGCATTTGAAAATGTTGAGGCTGCGAATACAGAGTTACGAGCACACCCAAAACAAACCACGCTACTGTGCATAAAGGCAAGCTGGTACCAGCCCGTGGTGAGAGCGCGGTGAGAGGAAGTCCACCGACCGCACCGACTACCACCGACAGGAAGTCAGCAGCGCCGCCACCACCGCCACCGCCGGTCGCGCACAAACATGCCTTGCCATGGCGATGTTTGAAGAGAGGCGCAGCACTAAGATTTTACTCGATGATACTCTACCACTTTCGTGTGTGATTGAGTCGTTCGAAAATGTTCAAGGCCACACCGTGAGTATTGTTATTGCCTCGAAAGTAGCTCGCGTTTCATCGCAATGTGCTCGTCGTCGTCCTAACCTCGTTTCACACTTGTGAAGGATACGCCTCCACCACAGTAGTCACGTCGGCGCTGCTCTGCCTGACATTCCAGCCTCGTTGTTTAGTTTGCCGTCGTCAAGTGTTCCTGCAGTTTGCACGATAGCATTTGTGGCTCTCTGTTAGTAGTAGGTCTCTGTTATATCTTCGGAAGACCACAACTATCACGCGGTGCGGTGGCAACTTTTGTACATCACAATAAGCTAGATCATATTTTTCTCAAGCTTCAAGTTCTACTTGATGTTTCTTCTAAAGATACTGTCTTGACAGAGCAGCGCGATTGCAGCGTTACATCACAGCAAAGGAACATTTGATGACGCGCAGGATCTTACGTTTGCATGCATGTACTGTTAGCTTTGCTTTTTTTTTCTCCACAGAAATTTTGTTCTGGTGTCACAGGGCATTCGACTGCGCCTCGATGAATGCCGAACAAGCAGTTCTACTTTAGTATTCACGCACACTGGACTTCGTGATTCGATCGCATTGCAACAATTCAAGCAGGTTTGCTCGCAACATGGCCATTGAAATGTTTCAGCTAGCTTGGTCAAACTAGCTCATATTTTCTTTCAGAGCTGTCTAGCCGCACGCCTCTGAGCATAGCTTTTGGTGCGCCTCTGTTTTTATGGAAGTTTCTGTGCAAGAGTGTGTTCATTTTGGTCCACCACAGTTAGTAAACCCTTTAATTGACACTGTTGCATGGCTGGTTTGTTTGTACTGACCTTGTGTTTGCTGTAGCTTGCTTCGTCCACAGCATAGCGTGCATGCGATTGTGTTTTATTTGAAGAAAAAAAAGGAAACGAGAGATGTGATGTTGCTTAAGCTTTTACCAAGAGTTAAGCTGCAATAAGCATGCAATCTTCTCTTCAATTCATTGGAAGCAGTTTGCTGTCATTAATGAGACTGTGGTAATGCAAATATGGATAAATAAATGTTTTTCTAAATGTCCTTGGTCTGACTGAATCCACTTTATCAGTTTAACGACGTGCTCGGGATCTTCAAGACACCTTGTTATACTAGTCACTTTGTTGTAAATGTTGTGCACAGTGGAACCAGCACACAAGGAATCCTTTGTTATGTACAACATTTTGTTGTAGAGCTTTGTTAAAGGGACACTGATATTAGAAAATTACTCTTGCACAAACCAAAATCACCACACTTGCCGTACAAAAACACGTGGTAAGCGAGAAAACGTGCAAAAAAAAAATCCGAGCAGCGACGCCACCTTGAAATTTCCGCACGAATCACCATGATGTCATAGATTCTGATGGCGTCTACTAGGGCCTACGTAGTTCCTAATCGGTAAAAATGAAGTACATTGTCCTCTGAGGGGGCCAGACACTTAGCCTACAAAGTTTCAGGAAATTTCGTTGAGCCAATGTCGCCAAAATGCGAAAAGTACACTTTCAAATCCACGACATCACACACGGTGATTTCGGCATGAAATTAAGAAATGATACTTTGACCATGATTTTCTCTGTTATCGTTAAAGCTATGAGGGTGAAATTAACGATGTTAGAGTTTTCAGAGTAAAATTCAGCAGTATAAACATATATTCATTGTTTCACTTTGGTGTCCCTTGAAACGAGGTAAGTGCAAGAAAGTTTATTCTTAAAACTAAGGTGTAGTTGTAAGGCATGGTTACAGGCACGACTACAAACCAGCACTCGTATCCAGCGTAAACCTTGTGTTAGCTTACTGTTTATGTAAAATTGCATTCTCATCCTGGACGCAGTGCTACAATGTGCGAGTGCAGCGCGGGTTTCATCAGGAGACAACGTGGGTGGTGCAGAGGCGGTACAGCGACTTCGATGCCCTGCACAGTCAGCTGCAGACTTCGGGCCAGGAGTTGCCTCTGCCACCTAAGAAGCTATTCAATAAGATGAGCCGAGAATTCATTGCAGAGAGGCAGCAGAAGCTGCAGGTAGAGTTGAGTCTTGTTGTCTTACACTGCTGCCCTCAGGTCTTGAGACAAATACATGATACAATGTCAAGAGGACTTATGCAAGGTTAGCACTAATGACGCTGAGAAGAATTAAAGGATGACAGTAAGGCAACAAAACTGTGGTATGCTGCATGGAAAATTAGTTGCAGTCCATGCGTGCATCATTTTCGTTGACAAGGTGTCTCTTACCTGCACCCATATGCGATTGAACAGCAACTCAATGACACTGCCCCAACGTTGTGAAAATGTGCCAATTGTTCCAATGTGCTGGCTTGCACGACAGAAATTCTTAAGGAAAGCATTAGCATAGTGGAGAACATGCCAAATGTCTGATGCAAGTGGTTGCATGTGGGACATTCATTGAGGTGTTCTGTTTTGAATGACGATGCATGTGCATGTGGAATAGTAGTTAAAGCTTTGGCACTAGCGGCCAAGAGTTAAATCTTGCTATCAAACCATTTTTATTTATGCTTGACAGGCGCAGATATGCTGATGTCACTCGTGTGCGACATCATTTGTGGTTAGGGTCCCAGTCAACCAATAGGTCCAAATGGCTGAGAGTGAGCGTTGTGCCCCGTCCTGGTCGCGCTCCTAGGGTAAACTTGGTGCAAACAAATTTTGTACGCATTAAATACAGTAGCTGCTACCTATACAGTATCAGTTAATGAATTCCTAAAAGTATGAATGTTATGTCAACAGTATCTGGATAATCGTTTCTGAGGTGTATACGAAAGGCATTAATGGTAAAAGATGTGTTACACGTACTGCTCGGATAAGAGAGAAGGGGAAGACTTTTGATAAGCCTTTGAAAAAAGAAAGTCACTGACGTTGTCAAAATAATGGCTCCCGTGACATTGCTGGTTCTCATCCCATAAAGTGGGCGGGGAATGATTTCAGTGTCAGTACGATACTTAACTTTTGCTCACGTAATGGCATCATTACAAGCTCCATCATTTTGTACAGCCAGAATCAATCATGTCTGTGTCACCTCAGCATCAACTAAATTTTGAAAGCTATGAGACAAAGATAGTCCCATGGCATTTGCACTGATATTTTATCCCTTGCCATTCTTGTTACTACGTTCACATGGCTTGCCTTGTGCAAATGTGCATAAATGTAATGCTTCACTTTAAACACTGCTTAGGAATATCTGGACCAGGTGCTTTCAGAGCCCCTATTGTCACAATGCCTGGCTGTCAAGCGCTTCCTGGACCCAAATAGTTACAGCCAGAACTTCTGTGGTGCGTATGTGTCCCATGCCTTTGTCATTCATTTTTCATTGTAACCAACACTGTGCGAATATTCCTTAAAGGGGTACTGACACGAAAGTTCTCAGTTGTGTTTTTGTGTCAAATGAAAGGCCAAGCCCTCAAGAACCTAGAAAATGTACTGCTGAGCGCAAGCAAACCCTGAAAAAGTAATCATAGTAGGTTTTTAAAAGCTACTTTCGGTTCCTACTGTACCTGATATCACAACACGGCTTCTTGTCACGTGCTCGTGCAAGATGTTGTGACGTTTCCACGGCCGCTCCGCATCATGGTTGGTGACGCACAAGCGTCCATTTTGAATGTTTCGGTGACACCCAAGCGGCCATTTCAGAAGTTTTAGTACCTGACGTCATCACAACTAGCCACGCGTTTGTCTCGGCATAACGGGTCAAGTAATCGGTTGCCGCTATAATCCATATGTTTCCGGTGGACAACAAAGGGAAGGGTCCCAGAAGGTCCATTCCCACAAGGTCGAATGGAGTCCGCGGTGGTGCAATCGGGTGGAGAAGGCCCGTGGGTTTCACAGGGGCCGTCTTGCGACGCTGGCACTCGCGGCAGCCTTGCACGTAGCGGTGTACGCTAGCCGATAGTCGTGGCCAGTAGTACTGCTGGCGCACCCTGGTGAGAGTCCGCGAGTAGCCCAAGTGTCCTGACGTGGGCTTGTCGTGGCACGCAAGGAGGACGTCATCACGCATGTCGGTTGGGACAACGAGGAGAAAGGCTTTGTCGCTACCTTGCGTGTTTTTCTTGTAAAGAATGCCTCTTCTAAGACAAAAGGATGACAGCTCGCGAGCAATGTGTCGAGGAACGTGGGAGTTTCGACCTTCTAAGGAATCGATAATAGGGCGCAATTCTTGATCTGCTCGCTGTCTTGACATGAAGTCAGAATCACTGACTGCTCCGAGAAAAGCATCGGCCTCCTCTAAGTCCATTATCGGGATGCCCCACAGGTGCTCGAGAAAGCGCGTCAGCATCTTCGTGTTTGCGCCCAGACCTGTACACAATCGTGATGTCGAACTCCTGCAAGCGCAAGCTCCATCGAGCGAGACGGCCAGACGGATCTCTGAGATTGGCCAGCCAGCACAGCGAGTGGTGATCAGTCACCACTTTGAAGGGATGGCCATAGAGGTAAGGTCGGAACTTTGCTGTCGCCCACACAACTGCGAGGCATTCCTTTTCTGAAGTAGAGTAGTTGGCCTCGGCTCGGAAGAGTGTACGACTGGCGTAAGCGATGACATACTCAGCGCCGCCGTGTCGTTGTACAAGGGCAGTGCCAAGTCCGACGTTGCTGGCATCTGTGTGTACTACTTCAGCAGCAGCGTCTTCGTCAAAATGGTCTAGAACAGGTGCTGTTTGCATTCGCTGCCGTAATTCTGCGAAAGCTGCCTCTTGTTCTGTAGTCCAAGCAAAGGGTACATCATCTCGGGTGAGTTGCGTGAGCGGTTCGGCTATCTTCGAGAAGTTGTTAATGAACTGACGATAATAAGCACACAAGCCGAGGAAACATCGCACTGCTCTCTTGTCTGACGGAACAGGAAAGGCGGCGTCGGCTCGAGTTTTCTCTGTATCGGGCCGAACTCCATCCGTACTCACGACATGTCCCAGGAATTTCAGCTCTTCATACCCGAAATGGCACTTCTGGGGTTTTAGCGTGAGTTCAGCAGAACGAATGGCTTCCAGAACCATTCTTAGGTGCTTGAGATGTTCTTCGAAGCTCTCAGAGAAGATGATCACATCGTTGAGGTATACAAGGCAGCTTTGCCACTTCAAGCCAGCGAGAACTGTACCCATCATCCGCTGGAAAGTGGCTGGAGCAGAACAGAGGCCGAAAGGAAGAACTCGGAATTCATAAAGCCCTTCTGGAGTTACAAACGCTGTCTTTTCTCGGTCTCGCTCATCAGCCTCTATCTGCCAATAGCCGCTCTTTAAATCGATCAATGAAAAATACTTGGCGTGTCGCAACCTGTCAAGAGAGTCATCAACCCGTGGAAGTGGGTAAACGTCTTCCTGTAATCAATGCAGAATTGTAGCGTTCCGTCTTTCTTCTTCACTAAAATGACTGGCGAGGACCACGGGCTGCTGGACGGTTGAATAACACCATCGTCGAGCATCTCCTTTACCTGTGTCTGTATAGCTTCGCGTTCTTTAGCAGAAACACGGCAACGTTGCTGTCTGATTGGGTGAACATCATCGTCGGTAATAATTCGGTGCTTCGTGAGGGGCGTTACACCGACTCTAGACGAAGAGGCAAAGCAAGATTGAAATTCCTTCAAAAGGTTGTGAAGTGCGGCCTCTCTCGTCCGAAAAATTCGAATTGACGTCGATGCGGTCCAGAAACCTGTCACCATCATTCATTTCCTCGGACGTGAAGCACTCCATGACGTCAGTTACAGGGTCTCTGCTGCGCGATGTCACTGCTGCTGCGCGATGTCACCAGAATTAGTACTGTAGCCTGACATAAAGCTATGTCGATGTCGGTAGGTTCGCCATGCAAAAATTGATTTTAATATGGAAATATCTCACCAGTGTTTGCTGAGATTCAAACTTGCTCAGAGCCGTTTCTGTATACAGGAGATTTGTATGGCAGAGTAAAATTACCTTCGAAAAATGGTGTCAGTACCCCTTTAAGGGAGTCTCTCTGATGTAGCCACACTTTCTCCAAAAACAAGGACAGACGAAAAAGATTGGACAAAATGAGCACTAACATTAGAACAATTAAAAGAGCCCTTTGTACTAGAAATTAAGCTTAGCACGAAAGCTTGGGCGAGTTTGTAAGACATCATGGAACAACTTTGGCACTTCGAAGTTGTTCCATGATGTGTTACAAACTTGCCCAAGCTTCCGTGCTCCTAACACACTTTCTCGTAACGTGGTTTGTGTCTCTGACATCATGCCAGTTTGTACATGTTCACTGTTACTTTTTCAGTAATCGGCTCTAGGCAAGTGTTTGCAATGGCTACTAGCCTGTTCACCAGTGCTGAGTGGATTTCAGTAGTTGGTCTAGCTGCCATTAGAAGGCGAGTGAAGCCTGAATGGCTGTTACAGCATGTTGCCTACGTTGGGTTTAATTTCTTTCACTTGAGCAGCTTTCTCGGGGCTCGCTTTTTTTCCTAGAAAAATTTGCATATGCAGCCACCATGTCATGTGCAGTGCTAGGGAGAGATAACAAGTGAACAAAATGCCCATTGGCTTCATGCGTGCATGTTTACTCAAACACCTGCAGGAGATGACGGCACCTGTACAACTGTAGCTGAGAAAGGGGAACCAAATCGGAGAGCTAAGGCCTCACGCTTCACTTGTTCGTTAATCAGAAACTGATGCTAATTTAGACAATTTCTGCAATCAGCTTAGGAATTTCTTAGTCAGAACAACGCTCTCCGCAAGTTTTTTCTTTACACACCTTCAAGGGACACTAAAGTCAAATAACAATTTATGTCAGAGTGAAAGCTCATTGTATGACAACGTCTAAAACGGCAATATTATCAACAGCAGTGCCCTACTTACCGAGAAATTAAGCTAAATGTATCACACGATGAGCGCCACAAGCGGCACATTTTGGAAATGATACCGATGACGTGAGAGAGTTCGACTACAATTAATCACTCGTAATCAAACTAGCTGCAATAAAAAAAGAACCTTCTGTGTTTTGCGTGCTCATAAAAGTTGCTCTGACAGAAAGTTCGACAAAATGCCGCATGCATGTGATGTTGCCGGATGCCCGAATGGTGCATGCCGCCAGTGCACACCGGCGCGCAGTAAAGGCGGGCAACGTTGGGCACGGCAGCAGTGACGTGAGAAACACCGCTTTCAGGCGGGTGACTTGAAGTGCGCTAACGCGATGCGGACCACTAAAACGTGGTTTTATTTCAAAATAAGCACTTTCTTGGCAAAAAAATAGCACTACGAGGTTTCTGGACCGTTACTTCACCAATCAACGTTGACTTAATATTTGCCTTTAGTGTCCCTTTAATGAAGCTTAAAAGTACATCAGTTTTTCTTCTGCACATTGGACACACACGTATTTTCTTCAACATTTGTTCTAGAGGCAGCCCTTCAGCACGTCTCCATGTTATTTCGGTCTGAGGATCACTGGGAGGTGGTGGACCCACTCCCAGACATTGGTAAGTGCATGCCATAATTTTTTCTCTCATGACAAAGTGTTTGAGAAATTTAGATGGATGTGTGGCCTCATGGTAATGTGCACTTTGCGGTCACATCACAAGTGCAAGTGACAAAAATGTTGATCAGTGAAAACAACACACCATTGGTTCTGGCATTTTCTTTTGTGCTGACAAAAGTGGCAATCTGCATGGGCCATAAGTATGGGCCTTCCTTGTGTCCTTCCAAACTCGTTGTGTCCTTAGTATGGACCTTCCCTGTGTTGCATCCTTAGTGTGTCCTTATGTGTCCATGCTCCTTGTCCTTAGTACGGACATTGTGTCACGTGTTCATAGTCCTTGTGTCCTATAAATGTCCATACTCCTTGTGTTTTTTGTATGGACCTTGTATTCTTAGGTGTCCAAACTCTTTGTGTCCTTAGTATGGACTTTCCTTGTGTCTGTACTTCCTTGCTTCAGAGAACGAGACAACACAGTTCCAAGTCCTTCTGTTTGTGTGTTTGCATAACTACCATCTCTCCCGATGTATACTTGCCAACCAGCTTAACATGTGCAAGTGTCGTAATTGTGCCACAGAGAAGGTGAAAGGTTAGCTAGAAGCTGGCATTGAGAGAGGAGCATGATGAGCATGAACGTCTGGTTGTGCCTTTCTTTGTCGGGCACAACCAGATGAATCCAGTTAGGCCAGGGAAAGCATACGGGACATTAATTAATAATGACATAAATTGGAACAAATTAAAGTGGACGAAAAATGACCCTTTCCATTGGTGGGACCTTCTAATTACGAGCTGCAGTCACAGAAGACTGTGCTTTACCTCTGTACTTACCTGCGCTTAACAGGTCAGGTGTTGCACTGTCACAGATAAGGGTTTGATTTCCGGTGTGTGTCCCCTCGCTTGTCCTTTGTTCACTCTTCACACTGCCAATATCTTGTGCGATGGAGTACCAACTAGCCCAAACCTTCATTCTTCACAGCAGCCACGTTTCAATGAAAGCGAAATGTGGAGAACACCAGTGTGCTTAGATTCAGGTGCAGGTTAAAGAACACCAGGTGGTCAAAAATAATCCAGAGTCCCTCACTACAGCATGTCTCATAATCATATTGTGGTTTTGGCATGAAAAACCCCATAAATGAAATATATTTACATGTATTCAATCGCTTCACAGTAGACTGACATTCTATGTTAATGACAACAAAGGAAATTATAGGGGACATTACTTGCCGCAGCAGGGACCGAACGTACAACCAGCATTTCGGCCTAGTTTCAGGCTTGTGTTATTGGATGTTATATTTAATAGCATTCATCATGAAAGATAACTGCCTCCATTGGTTCTGTTGATGTCTTGTTACCTAGACAAAATTGTTTAATGTTTAATGACATGATGTGCCAGCATGATGCGTTAAATGCAGAGAAATGTTGTATTTGTTAGGATGTGGCACTTCTGAACATCTTTACTAGCTAAATCCACTACTAGTCGAATGAACTGCTCGCCAAATGCACTACCAGCCTTGAGAGGGCCACACACATTCTGTCGTCGCACTCCCATTCATAGGCGTATCTACCGGGGGGGCCAAGGGGGGCTCTAGTCCCCCCCACTGAGAACTGTTGGGGGAGCCAAGCCCCCCCACTTTCGACAGTGGTTGTTGTCGGCTGCAGACTGGGAAACTAACAAGTCAGGCAATGTTTTACTTGAACGCAGCAATAATGTAATTATGTAATAAAATTTGTCCTACAATTCTGCTGTGATGACTGTACTCCGTGTCATGACCACGCACTGTAGGCCACTTGCGGTGCGGGAGGTTTATTCCACGCTTGCGCACCTTGCACTCGAGCATTGCAGAGGAGGCTGTCGCTCAGCAGCAACATCACAGCAATCTGTCATGATTTTGTTTTGTTCTGGCTGGCCTGAAATTTAAGTAATCGGCGACGCAAATATGGGCGGGAACCAGTAGGCGTTTTATAGTCCGATCAAACGCTCTCATTTTTCAGGAAATTCAGTTTCTTTCTTTGAAAATGAATAGCATCGCCACTGCTCCATATCCAAGCTGCTGTGAGTTGAGTGTGCAGAAGTGTCCAGTATTTTAGTTGTGCCTAGCCAGAACAGTTAAAATAGATACCCACTGTAGTCTCCGATTAGCCTGCTTCACTTGGCTTATCATACGGTAGCCTGCAGCGATCGTGGCTGCTTGTAACAAGGCAGTGGACTCGAGCACGTTGAGAAGCCCAGCTTTCAAGTTTGCCCCGTTACTTGATCTACCTCACCAGGGAGATGGTCAGCATCCACGGTTTTCTGGACTAAGAAGGCTGCCCACCTGCAAGTGAATGTGTCTGTTCCTAATATTGTTTATTTCTCTCTCAGCCTCTTTGTCAGCAACAAAGAGTTGTGCACGCGCAAAAACAGTTCAACATCGTTATACTACAACTGAAAGTATATATTATACACATATGAATCCATCTCACCCTCTGCTATAAGCAGCCGCTGCCAATGTGATTGGCGGGCAGCCTTCTTAAATTACGTTCAGAAATAGACACTGTCTGGCTATTTCGAAAAAAATGAGTTATTGTTCAGAACAGTAATGTGCTGCTTATTGTGCACACTTCATTTTAACGCCACGAGTTTTTGCAGACTTGTGACGTCGTGTAACAAGGAGACGATTTTATGGCACATTGAAAGTTTTTGAAGAGTAGCGAAGAAACAATGACAAACGATACGCAGCATTGAAAATAGTTCGTTATTATTTATTTTTACGGAGTCATGCGTAAGTGGTAATTACGCGGTGGATCACTTGCGCGTCATGTTGCGTCGTTTTACGATCAGGTGCTGTGAGCATGACCCCGAAAATTTCGACCAATCATTAACAGCTAACGACCTATACGGAAGAAAACATAGCGGGGTAGTTTAATGTTATAATCGGCCACATTTTTTCAAGGAAAATTTCAGCTTACACAGTTTACGTAGGCTGTTTACTTGGAGGAACCGGAGCGGAGGAGTAAAGGGCCACTTCACTGCTTTTCCGCCCCCCCCCCCCCCCCAAGCTGGGAAAAGTGGGAGCGCAAGGAACGAAACCTAGTATACAAGTTCGTAGTCATTTATAATCTTATAACTACACACAACCAGCCCAATGTGGCTTCCTTAAGTATTAATCGACTGAACTTGAGCTTCTTCTTTAGAAATACTTTATATTAGAGCGCTCTAAGAGTAAAGGAATTGGCGCTCGGCTTATCCTGAAGACTTCTGCGAAGTACCTTGCTTTTTCAGTAACATATGTTTTCTTTAATAAGTGAGAATTTATTGTACTAGAGTCATAGCAGGTTCTTCATACTCATAGTATTTACAACGCCAAACTGAGACTGTGAAGTTTGCAGATGTAATACTCAGATGAAGAACAGGCTAAATGTGGCTGCACTTCTTCAACTTCACAGTAATATTTCCAAATTGCTCTAAACACTGCTGTGTTGTCGCGGTATAGGGCGGCCCAGCCTTCACAATTTGTGCAGATTCTTCCTTGATTTAAAGCAAATAGTCTTAAAAAGCAAGTCATCTGATCAGCTCTATGAATATAAAAAATCACCTGACACACACACACACACACACACACGCACGTGCGCGCGCGCGTGCGGATACGGCGGACAGAGTGAGCGACGCCAGCCCCCCCACTTGCGAACGAGCTGGTGCGCCACCTCTCCCATTGGTGTGCCTTTTATAACTAGCGCCATAGAATGACTTGGGATGTTTCATAAAGGGACACAAAATGAATGTGACAGCAAGCAGAAATCAAGGAATAGCATGAGACTTGAAACCAACGTGCATGTTGTTTTTTATATTCTTTCTTTTTATTATTATTTCCTTCCCTCTCTTCTTTAGTCTGTCAATCCCGTTCCCCATCCCTACACAGAGTAGCATCTGACAAAAATTTGGAGGCACAAAGGAACAAGGACAAGAAATGACAGGACTGGTGTCATTTCTTGTCCTTGTTCCTTTGTGCCTCCAAATTTTTGTCAGACCATGCACCAACTAGCCCAAGAACGCGTTTTAGTCAGAGTAGCATGCTAGCGGTATGCCGGCAAAAATCTCTGTTTTTCCAATAAAGAGTCTCTCTCTCTCTCTTCACTGAGAGAGTGGTGCCGGTTTATTTTACTGCTTACTCACATTCACAGCAAATGTGTCAGCTGCTTGTGTGCCTTTGTGGTGATATGCATTCAGGTGAAGAAAATTGCTCAGTGAAGGTGGCACACAGAGCAGCAGCTTCCAGCACTTTGTGTACCAAGTGCCATTTGAGTGCATACTTCTTTGCTGAATATCGTGATACACGTGCATTTTGTACTTGTCAGGATGGCGATTTCGGAAGCAGTACTTTATGGTCCGCCACAAGGGTGACCTTAAGGACAAGCCCCGGCTGCTGATGTGGGTGAGCTGCTGTTGAGAATGACTGCTCTTGTGTGCTGGCTGAGATATTCAAGGTATCGCAAGTACAGCCAATAGTTGGGCAGGCCAAATTCCACAAATCTTGTGTTAATTGATTGAAAAGAGTATGGGACAACACGGGGCAGGTGTTGTGAATTCTTCTATTTCGCATACCAGTTACGGTAAGCTTGCCCAAGTAGTTTTGTCTTTCTCATGACTTGTTATGGCAGCCCTTAGCGCTCGTTCAGCTGGTCACAAAACTTGGATGGGCTTGGTATACAAACCACTGTCCAGGATGCTTGCCATGATGTGGAGCAGGTTAACAAGCAAAGGGGCAAAATGGTACATGCATGTTTAAGGCCTGTAGAAGGCACACTCAATGTCTATTTGCTGGTAACAATTCATGAAGGTCCATTGCATTGGCCTGGTAACGATGTTCATAGCTTCTTGTCAGTTTTTGTATTATCATGCACAGCCTTGCTAAAAATTTTAAGTAGAATACAAGATATAATCAGGGAGCGCAGCTCATTAAACCGAGTGCTGGTAGAGTGCACACATAGGAAGGTCACTATTGTGTGTTTACAGATAATCAAGAGTCCATAGAGCATGGCCTCCAAAGTCGTGCTGCCATGAATTACAGTTAATGCAAGGATTTCACGAATGGTTTACTGTTTAAGTAGAGGCACATCTTAATTTAGCTTCAGTGCACTTATGGTAATGAAATAAACGCATGCATTACCCTACGAGCACGACCAGGACAGGACACAACGCTCCTCCACCAACTTGGTGCACAAAGATGCTACGGCCGGGTTTGTCAACTCTCCGACACAGCGCAGAAAAGGCTGCCAACAAACATGGGTTTGTTAACCCAAGATGCAGCACAGTGCGACAAACACGGGATAGCAGGCAGTACAGGGTAACTTCGCAAGACCGATCGAGTACACTTGCCTGCGACACTATGGCTGTCACACAAAGGCAGCACGTGACTCTCTCGTTGCAGGCGTGTGAGCATCTCTCCCATGGCAAGCGAGTGCCAGACAGGAGCAAACTCATGTGAAGAGGAGGCTGTCACTGGCGGCCAATGAGGACAGGCGTAGCACAGTGGCGTGTGCTAGCGTGCCGTGCGTGAGCGGCGTTTGGATGTCTGCACGCCGGAAAGGGGCGCCGCATGGCATGCACCGGGCAAAAAGGCCTGGTGCCACTTAAGGGGGGAGGCTACCATCATGTTGGGAGGCTAACCATGTTGCTGCTTAAGGGGGGAGGCTACCATCAGATACCAACTTTTTTGTTTTTAGATGCGAAGCAGCTTATGGCGGAGTTCAATCCGGTGGTGGTGGTGTGCAACGTGACCACCCTCGCACGCCTCATTCTCTCCTGTGCAACGCCGCGATGAGCGCCAGCGCGTCCCCTCTCTCCTACGCTCCCCCCCTCGCGCGCCTGTCGACCGCGTTCCCCGCTCGCCCTGTGAGAATTAACGGCCAGGCTAGAGGGAAGACACGACGCGTGTAGTGTTCCTCTTCGCGTTCCACGACGCTTTGAATGGATGGATGCAGCTTACGGCGCGGGACTTCAGCCCAGCTTAAGAACCTGGTGAGCCAGCTCCTAAAAAAAAATTACACCTCCTGCTCAAGCGAACCATCTCCCTGCTGCTTCGCATCCACACATGGTTCCCTTTAGTGGGAGATGGTGCAATTTTGAGATATCTTAATAAAATTTTCAGAACAGACTCGTAACAAAAGCCTTAGAATAACTACAAAATTTCATGAAGTTATGTTCACTGGTTCTCAAGTTACGGCAGTATGTCAGAATAGTGCACATGGTTCTCTTATTCCAGGCCTGGAGAACTTTCAAAATGTGCTGGAACTGTGGAATTAACTATGATGATTCCCAGATTCATACCTCAGGGGGAGACAGAGCCCTTTTTTTAAATTTTCTTGCTATCATAGCGGGTGTTGAGGGAATAGCGTTGCCGTGCCGCAAACGTTCGTTGCCGACAGCGCGTTTTTAGTTTAGTGTGATAACGTTTATGTGCCCAAGCTTAGAGTGCCTCGATGCGCGCGCCCCCGCTTAGAGTGGTGTCAGCTTTTGAAAGGGCAGGTGCCGCCTCTTCGGCCTTGGCGGCAGCGTGGCCGCCATTTTGAATCCCCCGCCCGGTCTCTTGTGCGTGGCGCGCGTGCGGTTTTTAGGTCGGCGCTCGTTTCCCTCCAGTTTTATGCGCTCGCTACCGTCACCATGGCCGGGTGTTGCGTGCCGCAGTGCACCAGTCATTCCAGAAACGCTGGGTGCTGTATCGTTTTAGAAGATACGAGGTTTCTTTGGACAGTAAAAATCAAACGTGACAAGCGGCATCCGAAGAACACATTATGCACTTGCAGCGTAAGTTTCCGGCCGGTATTTCGAATGCACATGCAAGGGTAACTTCTGGCGGTGTTAACCTTGCGTAATAAATGGACAAACTGATATCAGCTACATGCTTAAAATGCTTTGGTTCACGTGTGCATGAATCCTGCATTTTTCTTCGCAAACATTCTTTACTGCACTTGGTTGGTCCTGTATCTGCCTTTGATTTTTGCTTTCGCTATTTTTGTGATTTGAAATGTATCATGGAATATATTATGCGTGTTTTTTCTGCGGATCAAATCCTTCTTTTTTCCAAATAATAATTATTTGTGAGAATTTACGTCCCAAGAATCCCATATGATTATGAGAGGCGCCGTATATAGTGGAAGGCTCCCGAAAGTTTGACCATCTGTTGTTCTTTAACGTACACCTAAATCTAAGTACGCGGGCCTCTTTCATTTCACCTCCATCGAAATGGGACCGCTGCGGCCGGGATTCGATCCCGCAACCTTCGGGTCACCAGTCAAGCACCATAACCAAAACCACGGCGGGTTCTTGTTTTTTATATTCCTTGCCGTGTTTCAAGTACGCCTTCTGTGCTGGCTTGATGCCCATGTATGTGTGTGTGCAGTTAAATGTTTTTTATCCTTCCCTGTTTCTGTGTTTCAAGGTTACGTTTTCGTCCTCTCTTAAATAATTACGCAGTTCCTGTTTTTTTTAATCATTTACGATCACTGTGAATCGACTAGTGGCAGTTGTGTTTTATTGTGTAATTTGCGTTTTATTTGTGTAATTGCTTCTGTCAGCGCAGCATTAACGCGCACAAATAAATGGTCTGTACACTGTATATTAACACACACACAAACACACACACACACACACACACACCTGTTTTTGCACTGCCTCCGTGATCTGCCCACTTTTGACCAAGCTACGATGTCATGTGATAACGGCATCATATGACGTCACGCCAAAATTTGTGAAGCCATGATGACGTCATGACGTCATGTGGTGACGTCATCACGTGACGATGACTTTTTGCATACCCCGTCCCCGACGTCGTGGTATGCTGACGCCGTAGACGCGGGACGCCGACGGTCAAATTTCGCGTTTAATGAGGCATTGAATACTTTCGCATTAAAAAATACGTCCACCACGGTGGTATAGTGGTAACGGAGCTCGGCTGCTGACCCGAAAGTCATGGGTTCGATCCCGGCCGCGGCGGTCGCATTTAGGTGTAGGCGAAATGCTATAGGCCCGTATACTGTGCGATGTCAGTGCAGGTTAAAGAACACCAGATGGTCAAAATTCATGGAGCCCTCCACTACGGCGTCCCTCATAATCATATCATGGTTCTGGCAAGGAAAACCCCGAATATTATCATTAATAAAAGAGACAGATAAACGACGCCCTGCATCTGCCGCACAAAGTGTAAAACAGTACTGGAAACGCTCAATAAAATGTGCATGCAATGGGGCATGCGAGAAAACCTGCAGATACAGAAAAATAAGGAAAAACGCACTGATACTGCGCGCAGGCAAAGTTTTACGGCATACTACTCAACAACGTATTCATCGTTTTGATAAGGACTCAACGTGCAACTCGAGTGCCGATACAGTAGCGGCTACAGATTGCGAGCAAGAAATGTCAGCAATAATAATGATAAAGAAGCTTTCGTTTCATTTTAGCAGGATATTCGCACCGTACTGCCCCTCGGCCCTTTATTGTGTGTACAATATGTATGATGCCATTTATTATAAACGAGTAAATTGTTTGCAAACTTAGCAAAATGAGCCACCTTTATCGCGCTTAGGTAGCTTCGCAACACTAAATTGTGTTTGTTCAGATACATATACTGCTGCTGCTGCTGACATGTATACAAATACTTTAAACGATAATTATTTGTGTATATGGAATGCAGAGCTTACGAGAAAATTAAGTAAGGCTATAGACTTTGTTGTTTCCGGCGTAAGGAAGAGGATTTGTTTTCAACAAAGCAGAGTGTACGTCTACCTCTAGGCTCTAGCGCATAACACATGCACAGGCCGTCAGCTTGCATGTATTACATGCTTCGTTAATAAACATTTAGGCAACAACAGCAATAAAAGCTGCCCAAGCTTCAAAAAAGAAAAGAAAAAAAGAAAGCTCACTAGCGTGCACTTATTTCCGGACGTATCCGCGCACCGCAAGCGCTTTGTGTAGCGCGTTTCGCATGCTGCCGAGCTGCGGCGGGATTCGCAATGGCGGCCGTCGTAGCAGACGACGCGCCTGTCCTCACCCTCAGCGGAGCGCGCGGGCATCAAGGCACCCTACCCAAGCTGGGACGGTGATGCCACCTAGAGGAGGGTGAATGCGTTAAAAAAAGTGAAAAGAAAAAACTGAGAATGCTCGCTTGTATCCCCGCACGCAGCAGTATTACTACTTTTTTTTAGCAACAATAAAAGCAAATAAATATGAACCACGCACTAAAAGCGAAAATTTTTAAGTTGCAGATTTGTTTACACCGATCTCCTAGTTAGGCCTAGGGACATTCGAAATAGGAAGCGATCTCAAAAAAGCTGCCAGATCCCACGCATTGTGGGAATCGATGTAATGCGAAGCAGCCAGCAAAGAGCTGCATACATCGTCTTGTCTGTTATTGAGGAAAATGCGTGCCACTCATGTTATTTATGTTCGTTACACAGTAACGTCGCGCAATACCAAATTCGGGGTAGACCAAGCTAGCTAAACGGCCGCCAGCGCACCATGAGCGCAGCACGTAAGTCATGCTGTACATGACATGCTTGTTATGATTTTCATGTTAACTTGTGTTATTTTGTTCATCGCACAGTCACGTCGCGCAATAGCAATTTTGGGATAGATCAAGCTAGCGAAACGGCCACCAGTGCACCATGAGCGTGGCACGTAAGTCATTCTGCACATGACATGTGTGTCATGATTTTCATGTTAACTCGTGTTATTTATGTCTGTTACACAGTAACGTCGCGCCATACAAATTTTGGGGTAGATCAAGCTAGCGAAACATCCTCCAGCGCACCATGATCGTGGCACGTAAGTCATGCTTTACATGACATGCGTGTCATGATTTTCATATTAGCTAGTGTTATTTATGTTCGTCACACAGTCATGTCGCAAGATACCAATTTTGGTGTATATCAAGCTAGCGAAACGGCCGCCAGCGCACCTTGAGTTCGGCATGTAAGTCATGCTGTACATGACATGCTTGTTATGATTTTCATGTTAAGTCATGTTATTTATGTTCGTCACACAGTCACATCGCGCAATACTGATTTCGGGGTAGGTCAAGCTAGCGAAACGGCCGCCAGAGCACCTTGAGCGCGGCACATATGTCATGCTGTACATGACATGCTTGTCATGATTTTCATGTTAAGTCGTGTTATTTATGTTCGTCACACAGTCACGTCACGCAATACCGATTCTGGGGTAGATCAAGCTAGCGAAACGGCTGCCAGCGCACCGTGAGCGGGGCACGTAAGTCATGCTGTACATGACATGCGTGTCATGGTTTTCATGTTAACTCATGCTATTTATGTTCGTCATACAGTCATGTCGCAAGATACCAATTTTGGTATATATCAAGCTAGCGAAACGGCCGCCAGCGCACTATGAGCGTGGAACATAAGTCATGTTATTTATGTTTGTTTCACAGTAACGTCGCGCAGTACCAATGTTGGTATATATCAAGCTAGCGAAACGGCCGCGAGCGCACCATGAGCGTGGCATGTATATCATGGTGTACATGGCGTGCGTGTCATGATTTGCACGTGAGGACCTGTCAGTTATGTTTGTCATACACTCTTGTCACGCCGTATCAGTTTTGGTATATATCAAATTAACGAAACGGCCGTAAGAGCACCAAGACTGTGGCATGTATATCATGTCGTTCATGACATGCATGTCATGATTTTCATGTTATGACTCGTCATTCATGTTCGTCATACAGTCATGTTATGTCATACCAATTTTGGTGTACATTCGATTAACGAAACGAGCAAGAGAGCACAAAGTCGTAGGGAGCTAGATAGATAGATAGATACGCTCAAAGTCGCAGAAGTTTGCTAAGAAATGCTTCGCATTTAAAACTACCTTAAGTTGTCCGTAATACTCGGGCGTCGAAGCTACCTGAAGGCAATCGAAGCCATTCTGCACAGTCGCTTGCTGCGAAAAAAGTGAATCCGTCCACATCAACGCTAAATTCAGTTTGAAGCGGGCGTCCAAAACCACCGCCATGTTTTACGTACACTATGTTAACCACGCAAACACGGTAACGCTTAGGCAGTTTTAGAATAGCGTTGGCAAAGCTTTGCGTTGGCTTTTCGCGCAACTGCGCATGCGTCGTACGCTAACCGCTTGCGGGCTCCCGTTAAGTGACGAAAATAGCGGGCCGCAAACGCTAACTTAGCGTACGCTATTCTAAAACTAGGCAGTTTCAGCACGGCCGCTGGATAAAAAGCGCACGGGTACGGCCTGCCGCGTGCTCCGAAACCGGCGTGACGGGCCTAGTTTCCCGGACCACCGCCGCGGCGCCACCGGACGGGGACGGGTTTCGTGGATGCCCTCGGGATCACATGCGCGGCGCGCTGGTGGCAGTTATGCTTGAGCGCGTGCGTCTTCATGTGACGCCCGAAATCTTCTTTTAAAATTTATCTAGCGTGTACACATCAGTTAATTACCGATATTCCTTGTACATTCTTGCAGCACTTGGGAATTTTGTTTTTGCCTTGCCAAAGATGCATCTTCGCGCACCGATCGCTTTTTGCGGAAGTAATCGCGTGGGCATATTTTTCTGGTATCCTAGAAGACCACAACTAACCAACCTGGAGGCGCTGCACCTTCAAAAGTGATCTCAGAAACTGCAGAAGCCGCTGTTTCTTTTACACAAAATAAGATAAACTTCTTCCTTCCTCCAAAGATGTTTATAAGTACACATACGGTACGGTATTGTATGCAACTGCCATGAAATATTGCTTATCATATGTGCGACCATCTCATAGGAGATTCGAGTCACTTTGAAATTTCAGTGACTGCATCTTCAGTACGGACAATTGCGCGAGCTGTTACGGATTAATTAATATGAAAGCGGTCAGACGGAAAGAGTGATCAAAAGGCTGAAAAACACACGAACACAACTGCTTGCATTCCTGCGCTTTTCAGTATTTCTGTCTCTTCCCGTTATGCCGTTTTCGTGATAATGCAACGAATTCAACAGTGAACATAAAATCTGGACAAAATGTGAGAAGTTATTTTATTTATTATAAATTCAGGGCTCATCCCTGCTAGCTGCCAACGGGGGCTTGTTGCAAACGTTGTTGAAATCCAGCAGCCGTGACACCACCTTCCCGTTTTCTCTTATCCCTCGTTTCTTTTTTTTTAGTTCCCACGTACCTTTCAGCCTGCGGCACCTTTGTCATCGGTTCCGATAGTTTACGAACGCTGTCGCGTTGCGGTGGCGTACATTGCCCCACGATGCCATGTAGTACTGTCACTGATCCCATTAATGGGGATGGCAATCGCCGGGGGGATTCCAAGGGCGGACGTATCGGCCCCTTGAAACGCACCACGAAAGCGTGGACAATTTAGAGTTGGTCCTTCGGTGTGCCGGCGAACGCCGGTTGTGGTCCAAAGACCGAGTCAGAGCCGAGAGTCAATAACACAAACGAAAACGGGATATATTCTCAGTTAAGGGGGGACATGGTGTGTGGAGATATTTTCTGTATCTTATGTCCAAACCTGATGAAATTAAATAGACTTGTTTGGTTTTTCATGCTGATTTCAAATATACAATAATTTTTCTTGTAGGCAAACTGGTTTATGAGATACACAAAGCTGCCTCTCTATTGTTTCCGGAGACAATAGGAGAAAAGCCGTTCAGCAGAAAGTGAATATTATCAGATAGCTAGATACTACTACATGCAATAAGTGCAACGCTGCAAACAGTTTTCAGATCGGATCATAACTAGTTATTCTGCAGATGATCGAAATTCAATGTTTGTACCATGACTACCGTAAAGAAAAAACAAAATCAATTTTAAAAAATCTATGAGCAGAAAATTAGAATTCTGCTCTCAGCACTTTGTGATACACAGCTTGGGCTTTATGTTAAAAAAGTAATTACCGCTCTAGCTGTTCTAGATCATGAGATATCACTCCGACAAGCTAAATAAATGACCCAAAAACATTTAACGTTCAGCTCGTACTCGTTGCACAGATCTAAACTGCAGATGAAATACTGATCTTATAAGACTTCTCTTAGGCTTTACATGCGAAATAATAGCTGTAGATGTCAATAATATAATTTAAAAAACACTTTTTTCTTTGATGATTTTTTGGTCTCCACAACCCATGTCCCCCCTTAAGGCAATACAAATAACACAAACACATGCACACTCGGCTGGTACCAGTTACAACTTCACAATATAACTCATATGGTGTTTACACAACGGGAGCTAAACATACAGATCACACGCTACAAATGCAATCACATGCATTATAACTATTCAAGGACAGTCAAAGTCTTGAATATACAATGGCGTATCCAGTCCACAAAATTTGGACGGTAATCGAATGCTTCTCTTCAAGGAAACACTCACGCCAGCTCCAGCGTTGATCGTCGTAGCTCAACCGTCATCGTGACTTGTCACGGCTCACACGGTGTCGTCATCGGATTCTTCCAGATCGACGATCGACTGACCGCACACCATCATAACCATGTCTTCTTTGGCTAATGGAGCCACACTCAGCATCAGAGCACTGCACGGGCCCGGGCCGGCCCGGCCCGCGGGCCGGGCTGGGTAAGGGGTTGTTGGATCGGGCCCGGGCCGGGCTCGGGCCCGTGATCTTCGGTCTCGGGTCGGGCCTGAGCCAGGCCCGTATTAGGCCCGGGTCTCACACGTATCTGTATAATTGCGTGTGTAAGTTGTTTGGCTTTGTTTTTGTAGTTTTGTGGGGTTTAACTTCGCGAAGCAACCCAGGCTATATGAGACGCCGTCGTTGAGGGCTCCGGGTAACTTAAACCACCTGCAGGGAGTGCATTGGCGTGCACAGAAATTGCACAGTACAAGACACCTACAATTTTGCTCCATCTGTATGCTACACGTAATTTCAAGAAATGTCTAATATAAGTTTCCATCATTATAGTGAGTGAAAGACGTTCTTGGGTACCGTGCAAGGAAAGCAACGGTAAACTGCCTAGATTAGTGTGTATAAGATGTGCGCGTTTGTATCTAGGGAAACATTCCGGTACCTGCGGGGGATAACGCTGCGGACACCCGACACGTTGCGTTCGATGGGGAGCGCTAAAGAGGCCGCAGGCTGGTTCACTCCGGCGCTCTAATAGACAGTGGTTTTGGAAGCCCTTAGTCCGGTATTGCTTTAAGGGGGGACGCGGGTCTTAGAATAGTAAAAAATGGACAGAAAATCAGTTTTGAGAAAAACGCATTTTAGGCATGTTTGCACCCCTAAGCAGCTGCCCTCAAAATGTTATCGCCGATTTCGCCCGGGAAATGGGTTAAAACTTATTTTTAAGACGCCACGGGAGCCGCAAAATGCATCTCAACAGGCAAAATTTGTTCAAACTTCCCGCGCGCGCCGCGGGCGCAGCAGCTAGCTGATTGCCGCCATCTTTGGCTTGTTTTGAAGCTGTTTTCTTTGTGTACATTTTGCGGCGTTTCAAAATGGCGTCGCTGTGCCCAGAAGGGAGCGACTAAAAAGCCACCAAAACATGCCCGCGTTGCCAGACCACTTTTTGGTCTGTCCCTAGGAAATTCCAAGCGAGATGTACCTAGCCTAGTCCCGTGGCTCTACGTGCGTGGGAGACGTTGATCATGCGATTTAACCATGGAAATGCAGGTGGCTCGATTTAATGGACGCACGAATTAAGGTGCATACTTGCTGCTTTCTTTGAGAAGGGCCACTTTTTGACTAAGGGGCACGCAGTTCGCAAGGAGGGGGAATCAGTTTTGTTTCAGCTCAGTGAGATCACTGCGCAGGCATAGCCGCACCGTGCATTAGGTTTCATTTTTGTGTTAACCTTGCTGGCGTATCAAGCGCATTAGTTTACGAAGCTGGTTCTTTTTGGACGACGAAGTTTGAGACATGATCGGAACAGCTAGCGTGCTATATATTCATATGAGCTGCTGTTTGGGCCTTATTTTGTGGTCCCATAAAAGCCAGCTTTTCCCAAAAGGTGCCTTAGAAAAACGTTTACCTCCAATATTCCGTGATAGTCACAGAATAATCTATATTATTGCTTGTTTTAAACAAATGCTTGTGGCGATCGAGCCACCACACGAACAAGCGTCACGCCGAAGCCGGCCTCCCTACTTGGAGCACAGTATATGTGTGTACTAGGCGCAGCGATGCTTGCTTATTTTCTCATCAGATCAGTGTAGTTCCAGGTGCCTACAACACATCGTGGTGATGGATCTAGGCCATCCTCAACCGATATATGTCGCATATGCATGCATGGGTCCCATCGCATGCGTGCGGTATCAAGCCGATATATGAAACACCATTGTGAATAACTTTTTTTGCCTAGCTGTTCTTTATGAAATATTTTTTTTCATTGCTGTTCTTTTAACATATCCTATCATCAGTGAAAAGGAGTAACCGGTGCTATACAGAAGCACCAACATCTCCTAAATATCATATGAAAAAAAAGTATTTGTTTACGCCAGGAAAAATCAATGCTCCTCACCACATAATGCTTCGCTGAACCGACCAATGTGTTACGTGCCACTGTCGGCTAAGTGTATATACAGTAAAACTCGCATACATCGGAATCAAAGGGCATCGCTAAATAGTTCGATATACCCGTAATTAAAAATGCATAAAATGCCTGTCTGAAGCTTAAATATAGTTGGTACATGTCTTGATATATACTGAGTGTGTGCAGCTCAATGAAACGAAGACAAAAGGAGACACATAAGCGACAGAGCCAGTCTATGTCATTTATGTGTCGTCTCCTATCTTCGTTTCATTGTGCTGCACATACTCAGTATATATCAACAAATATTCATGTGTCTCATACTGTCCCTCGAGACATTTGTTCGTTCTAAAGCTGCTGTGAAGCCGTTTAAGTTTTCCCATTACTTATTTTTCATCAACCTGCTCGTGTGAAACGTGTACGTATCGGACGAGACAACACTTTGCGCCACTGAAGCAACCTGGCGATACATCTTTCTGGCAACTAATTGCTGCCACAGGTAGCAAGCTTCACGGCGTGGCATTTAGTTTTCGTCGCATTACATCCCTGCGTAGCGGTAAAACTTACAAAGCAATTCCTTCATTGTGGAGCACAAAGAAATCTGTGCTGCGCAAGCCGCCCATATATTGACTCGTACCCTGCTTGTTTACGCCATGCTTGCACTGCCCCTTGGATTCAATGCACTATATATTTACATTATATATACGTGCTACTGACAGATTCACTAGCTTTACGGCATTGCAGCTGTGTTATGCCACAAAGCATATACTGTGCATCGACGATTTGTTGTGCAGCGAAGCCCACTAGCAGAGAAATCGTAACTGCCACATACGTTACCTGATGCTTTGTCTTCTTTAATTACAAAAAAGGCGCCCACGCAGTCTCCAGTCACCGTACGAGCACCCAAACGTCTAATAAATGCGCAAGTGCATAGCAAAAAGTTTCTTCAATTCTACCTGCCACGCAAGCGAATTAGCAGCAAACCTCTACATTAGAGAACAGACCAAGCCACTTCTTGGAATAGCTTGGAATAGTGTCATGGAGAAACTTAATTATGCCAACAGAGATTATTACAAGATACCAATGAATCAGGTGGCCTGAAGCGTAATGGCATAGTGAACTTGCTGCACAATTGCGACGAGGCGCCGCTACGGATGTCTACTTCAAACGCCAGCTGCTACATTTCAGGTCAAATAATAAATGCGCAGATGATGGATTTCTTAGCGCTGCTGATAGTCTTAACAATCTATAAATTCAAGCGAACACTCACGAGGTAACTTATATAAAGCAGGGCATACACAGACATTTAACGCAACGTACGCTCTCGAGTGCCTCAAGTTTCACCTCACTTGACGACCGTCGGACACATCGTATTCGAAGGGGATCGCGAAATAATTCGATATATCCATTATCACAAACCGAAAATATGCCTGTAAGCTTTAATATTCACACGTCTCGGACTGACTCATGAGATGACTGATTCCTTTAAGTTGCTTCGAAAGCGTAAATGTTTTATCAACCACTTTGCGGCAGCGAACCCTTCTCGGCCACGAAAGGCTAGAGATTCACAGCGTGACGTTTAGTTTTCTTCGCATAACGCCACTGTGCAGCGGTGAAGCTTAACAAGGCAAATCCCTCATTCTGGAGTGCTCTGAGTTGACAGCAGAGTCGATGACGTCGTAATTGAGGCTGCTGGTAGTCACTCAGTCACTTCTAAGTGAACACTCACGAGGTAACACAACAAAGTATGACACAGATACACAAAATATTTAAAGCACACACTCCATCAAGTGCCTCTAACTTCAAGTTTCAACTTGGCCCTCGTTGCTCTCGTCAACTTGACTAGGGAATTTCTGGGTACATTAAGGCGCTAGTTTTGCTCGGCAGCACAAGGTAGCCAACATGAAACATGCTTACATCGCTAACATTGGGCGATGTTTAGGTGGCTTTTTAGTCTCGTCAACGCCTCCTCTAGACAGATGCCTGCCGCGTGAGCCAAAAACCTCCTGCCCTACCCTTTCCCTCCTTCACCGTTTCTAATGAGGGCAGTAGCTGGCGATCCTGGCGGTGGCCGCTTGCAACACACATTTGCGCATGCGCACATTACACCCCTCGACGTCACACAACGTCAGCCCCATTGAAAACAATAGGGGAGAACGTGGCGCCATCTCTCGACAAGCGACTACAACTCAAGGCAGGACGGCTACAATGGGATAGCCAGCGACGCCGCAGGCATGTTTCTAGAGGAGGCGTTGGTCTCGTGCGCAACAGAACGGCCGCTATCGGCGCTTTTCCGAAGGGTGGTTGTAGAACGCTCATTGGCCAGAGCGCGCGCGCGCGAGGCGAGCCCCTTCTCTCGCGCCTCCCATTGGCTGGCGCAACCCGAGGCGGCCATTTTGTTTTTGTATTTTTGTTTTGCGCTCACGGCTGCCGTGTTGCCGGTGTCGTGTGCTCGTGTGTTGTTACAAGTGTCATCTTCCTCTGCTTACGCTCGCGTTCGTGCGGCCCGCTGACACACAGTTACCTTATTTTGTGCTGGCACATCCGGAAATTCTCGAGTAAAGAAGACGCGCGAAGCGTACGAGGGCGCGATGCCGAAACTACTTGTCGCTACCGGAGCGTCGAGTCTACGAGAACTGCCCGGTTCCCCTTGGTCAAGCTGCAGCCATCGGATCATTAGGCAACGCTTCAGTGGCATTCGAAACCGCGTTCGTATGGCATACTATGCGGGACTGCCGAGTGCGCGGGAAATACGGCGACGGGAGGAGTGCTTGGCATCGCAGCGCGCAACGAAGCAGCGGAAGTTCAAGCCGTTGGATGTTGGTGAACGGCGGCAAGGAAAATGGCACAGAATTTATCCGCGTGGACTTATGCGTGATAAAAACGTTCTTTGGGCTTGTGCTTCGAGTTCGGCTCAAGCAGTGACCTTTTTCAAGGCAGAGGGTATAGGCTGCTTTCAAAGCCTGTGCTTCATTATCATAGGTGCGACTCGTGCGAGAAGCGTTTCTCGTAGAAGGTAGCTGGTGGTAGTGGTGCTAAGATAATTAATGTCATTTGAAGTGAAATGCATTAAATTAGGGCCACAAATACTGTCGACAAGGGTGCAATGGTAGTCGCTTCAACCACGACCTGACAGAGCAACACCCAAATTGCAGAGACGCCGTGTTACACTTTGGGAAATTTATTTGTGCTCCACAGCCTTGAGAAGGTTAAAAACTGACATCGGAAGTTGCAAAAGGAGCACTTATACAGTAGTGACACCAAGCACAGACTTTCAAAATTACACAAACCAGCAGGGGACCCCGAGTACAGCCCTTGCCTACTGTTGAGCCAAGTGCTATTGCTGGACAATAATAACTGATTTTTGGTTTAATAAATAACCCACGTGCTTTTTAGACTTAATTTCTCTGTCTATTTTATTTGCCTGTTGCAAAGCCACATTCATAGACAAATTTTGTATTTCTTTAGCTTGCAAGGAATTGGTACAGGCCTATGAATTGCTAAAGGTGGAGTTTATCACTCTGGTACTGGGTGCACTATGTGGCTTTATAAGGAGATTTTGCCAGTACATTGGCAGGTCATGGTCACATATTTGGTATGGCTGTTCTCGTGAAGAAGAAACCTATCAAATGATATAACCACTAGTGCTGTGGCTGCACTTCCACAAAAGTTACAGTTGTCTGAAACTTCAAACGTGTTTTTCTCAGTTTGATATTTTTGCTCAACGCACTCAGCCTTACGGGGTTTTTTCCATGTTGTTGCTGAGTAAAAATCACAAATTTGGTATCATTTTAATCGTATTGAAACGATCTGGGGGGTGATGCTATTTGCATTACTCTAGCACCATTTTACAAATTTTAATTAAAGATACTAATGAGAGTGAATCAGAAAAAATAACCACCAGTGAGTGTTCATCTGTTTTCTGACCTTCACAGTGCTCTCAAGGGAATAAAAATAGCATCACCCCCTACAGCATGATCTGGGCATTGGGCCCATGCACTTACATATTGGTTTTAGTAGGTCGAAATTGCCTAAAAGCCCCGTAAGAAGCAGGCACTAATTACTTTTTCGGACCTCGAGATCTTTTGAACTAGTGCAGCTATTAAAAAACTAATTACATATTTGAAATCAGCATAAAAGACTGGTCAAGACAGTGAAGTTTAGTTCATATTGACTCAAAAATAAAGAAAAAATTTTAGGACCCACGTCCCCCCTTAAGGCGTTACATTTTCAAAGATCGAAGGCGGTCACACGAAGACGACGAGACAGCCATCTTCAGGGAACAGCGAGGACGGTACTCGCTCGCCAACGAGTGTGCCTCGCTTTGACAGATCTATGTCACTGCGGTGGCGGTGACTCGGGGAAGAAGGGTGGGACAAAGAACCATCTTGTTTTGAACACGAAAACGTAGAGTACGTCGGGTGCAGTTGCCTGTCGAGGAGTCAACATGACAGCTTTAATTTATGTAACGCTGCCCAGCCTGGTGTATTCCTGCCAGAAGCAGCTCAAGCACGTTTTTTTTTTTTTTTTTTCATTGCATTGTGCAATGGATGAAGTTTGCAGGAGACTTGCTACTCTCACTCAACAGCCCTACCTCGCATGCAAATGATCTAGACTCAAACTAAAAATGTTTGCCATGTTTTTTTTTTTTTTTCACTTTATGGAGGTACTATATTTTGTAGTCGTTCTTTGAAATGCAAAAATAAGATTGCGCGGTTAGCACTGCGTGCGTACATGAAACAGCCAGCTACGACTCCAATTAGGTTTTATATTGCCCTGCAATTATTGCTTAAGAGTGTTACAGGTGTAATTAACCAGTGAAAGTCGTGGCACTGAAAGAAATTCCTAGAACAATCTCTAGAAAAAAATATCTTGTGTGCGGCAGGTATCTTCACAATAACCGAAGCTTGGACAGTGACTCCTTTATTCTCAAGGCATAACTAGCTGAAACGGGCCGGGCCGGGCCCAAACCTTTCGGGCCCGGGCCGGGTACGGGCCACATTTAAGAACACCGGGCCGGGCTCGGGCGGGCGGGCCGGAGCTTGGCGTTTCCGGGCCGGGCCGGAAAAATCGGCCCGTGCAGTGCTCTACTCAGCATAGCTTCACGATAACCGGGCCGACGGACTCTCTCCTGTCTCGACTGACTTCTTCACTGTCTGACCGTCTACTCGTCGTCGTCTGCACGCTTTTATCCCTTCTCCCCCGGTTTCTAGAAGCGTCGGGAGGGTTCTTCGGCGTGCAGTACAGCCAAGGCTAAGGATAGTTCGAGAATTCTCTCGCCGGTTCTACTCGCGGCGGCGTCGCTCCGTAATGCGTCCCCCCTTCCTTCTAGAAACATCCAGGTTTTGCCGGGCGTTTGATTGCATTGTCTGCGTCTGGCTCCAGTGGGTGAGGAGGATGCGGCGCGCCGGGCGTCTTTTGATGCTTGTTTTTTTCGTCGTTCGCGCTTTTTCGGCGAGCGGCTCACGCCTTTCTTTCGCGTAGCCGTTTGAAAGCGGCCGCGTGCGTGCTTTATTAAGCGCTAATTTGTGACAGTACCTAGGTTGGTTGCCGTGAAAAGCACGTGTATCCCTTTTATTCAGAGAGTTGGGTTGTCTGTGGTCATTAGCGGTACAGGGCACAGGCTCAAACTTACCTCAGCAAAACATGCGGAGACAAAAAAAGTGCAGAAAAACGGCCGGTGGGCGACGACGAGATTTTATTTCAAACAAATATACGTGGCAGCCAACACACACATTGCGAGTGACTCACAGGGACAAAGTTAAGGTGGGTCGCTTTTGGCAGCTTTACGGTTAACAACAAAAAAAAGGGGGGGGGGGTATGCTTCTTATACTCGTCTCTGTTTTCTGATTTTTTTATTATTGTTTCGTTATGCCTCCAGCTTGTGATCCCCAATTTCGGCTTCCCATGTCTACTTCCAGTCTGTGCAGACCATAAAACCTTCCGTATTGCTCCTTTGACGTTAGCCGCTGTACAGACATTGGCGAATCTTCGTTGCACACCAACGTGATTGTCTTCTGGCAGTCTCAGTCATGTGGTTCTGTCATCTATTACTGTTTATTTTTCTATATATATTTTCTACAAAGGCACCCGTGCTCGCTCCTACAAAGGTACGTACTTGACTGTCCTACAGCAGCCGTGGTTTTGCGTGCTACTATAGTATACTTGTGTAAATATAAAAACGTTGTTGTCACTTGACCTGGCCGCCTCGAAAAAAACCGGGTAAGCAATTGTCACGCATGAATATATATATATATATAGCTTCAGTTGATCCCCGCCATTTCGTGGTTTTGTATCTTGAGTTAAAGAAAACTTCAATTGTAGCTTAATTCTTTGAGATATTAGTCACTCCAGTGATCGGCCTTATATATACTGTAGACTCTCAGTAAACGGAAATCTCTTAAACGGAACTGCTGCTTAAATGGAACAAGTGCGTCTGACAAGATTGGTTTCGTACTTGTATTCTGCACCCTTGTTCATCTCTCAGTAAATGGAACTCCTGTTAAATGGAACACATCTTCCTGGTCCCTCCAGGTTCCGTTTAATGAGAGTCTACTGTATATCAATTTGATGACATTGCCCTGCTAAGAACTGTCAAGAATATTTGCAAGCCACTTCTGATGAATATATAATTCCGCAGCCTTTTCAACAAAGTTACGAGGAGTGCGTCACTATATTTGTAGAATCCGCTAGTATCAAGCATCCGAAGCTGAATTAATTTTCGGCACAGTATCATGTATTAGACATCATGAAAAAGATTCAACGTATGTTTTTACATGCACTTCCTGTGTACACATAAAGAACATGAATGTGTATTGTCAGATCTTTCAAATAAATACTTGTCAAGCATTTTCAGAAAGGTGCTGAAGAAATGCCACGGAAATCAATATGTTAAAATAAGAAACGATGCATTTATTACACGCACATAAATATAACAACCACTTTTTGACACATTCAGCGCCATATAATGTTGCTACGCGCATTGTGGAATATTCTTTCAGACACACAGCTAAAAGTCCTGGAAAAAAAATGCCAGGAGCTCGGCACGTACACAGAAATTTAAGTGGCTATTTCACCAGATTACGTGAACGAACTCAACTGAATGCATATGTCATGACTGTGATAGATGAGATAGAAAAATTACACCATTTCCCGCTAAAGGGGACCATGAGGCGATGCGAAGACGGAGCACTTGCACGATCGCGTTCCGTTGGCGTTCGTTGGGCATGCTACCGACCTCGCGTCGTGGAACGTGAAGAGGAACGCTACGCGCGTCTTGTCTTCCCTCTAGCCTGGATGTTAATTCTCACAGGGCGAGCGGGGAACGCGGTCGACAGGCGTGCGAGAGGGGGGCAGCGTAGGAGAGGAGAGAGAGGGGGAGGGGACGCGCATGCGCTGGTGCTCATAGCGGCGTTGCGCAGGAGAGAATTTCGGCATGTCTAGCCCGTGTTTCAGAGGAAGAGTGGAAAGGGGGAGGGGAGAGGGGGATGGGAAGTGGAGATGGGGTAAGGGGGAGGGGAAGAGGACAGGAGGAATGGTGAGGGGGAGTGGAGAGGAGGTGTGTGGAGAGGGTATGCGCTTGCGCAGTAAGGGTGGTCACGCCGCACATCACCACCACCGGATTGAACTCCGCCATAAGATACTTCGCATCTAAAAAAAAACCGCTTAGAACAGCTGAGTGAGATCGCTGTTGTGACCACCACCAACTAATTTGCTGCGGCTGCTGCCCCAACGAAGCAGCCGGCACTCGTTTCCCCTTCCCCGCCTCGTCGCGCCGCAGCCACCGCGAAGCTTTGCGTACGCTATTCTAAAACTGCCTACTGCCTAATAGCGTGCGTACGGTAAACGCTACGGGTCATTTAGCGTACTGCGCAGCAGCGCATGCACATTTTGAACCCGCTATTCCGCTAAGCCCGCTAAACTATAACTGTCTAATCCCTAGGTGCGGCGACGAAAAACGTCGCGCAACGTGTTTGGTCTTGCATTTTGGGACGCCGACGCGCGGCCAGCGCGGCCGCTGCGCGACGAGATTGGCTGTGGGGTCCGCTGCCGATGCGTAAAATGACCATCCACGGTTCCGAGGAGCCGGCTGGCGAAGCACACTGCCGCGGGTCCGGTAACGCGTTCCTGCCCGCAAAGCATGCGGTTTGTCTCGCACGCCGGCGCCGTGAGCGGAGTCAGGCCTAGCGACGACTCCGAGCAGTAGACGTGCCGGCCGCGGTCTGCCCGCAAAGCATGCGGTTTGTCTCGCACGCCGGCGCCGTGAGCGGAGTCAGGCTTAGCGACGACTCCGAGCAGTAGACGTGCCGGCCGCGGTGCCCGATGTTTGTTTCAAAGTACGTAATGCGTGGTCGCGAGTACAAGGAGTCGTCCCGCGATTATCATCATCACGACGTTCGAAGTGTTTATAAGCAGAACCTCCAACCGCTGATCCGACGAGTCAACGCTAAAGGGTCGATCCGAGACGTGCGCTTACGATTTTCGCTACGAGCGCGGCACGCCATCATGATCTGATCGAACTTCCGCTTGCAGCTCCAAACTAAAACGTAGTTACATTACAGTGTACTAGAAGGGGGTAGTGTGCTCTCTGCCCTATGCTACGCTGGCTACGCTGTGACGCTCTGAAGCCGCTCATGTCGCCGGTGCTGGGAGCCGCTAGGGGCGCTGCTGCAGTCTCCTCTTGAATGAGGAATGGGTTAGAGTGAAACAGACGTGTTCAGAGCACCTCTGGGTTTTGGGCACAGTAGGTGGAAAGAAAATGTGGCTAGGGGTTGCCTACTTGTGGACGGGAATTAACTGCAGAGAAAAGGATCAGGAGATAGTGGATTGCATGAGTGAGGATATAAAGAATTTGGTAATGGGGCCGAAATCATCCTTCTAGGGGACATGAATGCCCACATACACGACCTTGGCGGATATTCAGACACCAATGGGAAGTTATTACTAGATCTCTGCGAGCAACATAGTCTGGAGATAGTTAACACGGGGCCTAAATGTCACGGCCAGATCACGTGTGAAGTCGGAAACAAACAGTCAAGTATTGATTATTGTCTCATGTCTGAAGGAATTTATCACAAACTGAGAGAAATGAGAATAGACGAGGAAGGGATTAAAAGCTTGGGTAGTGATCATAAACGAATAACATTACAAATGGGATATAAAACTGGAAATGAGAGCATAGAATCAAAGTCTGGCACCTCGTATTTAAATGACAAACAAATAATAAATATAGCCACAAGAGTCGAGGAAGAAGTAGGCAAAATACCAGGCAAGGGCTGGGAATACAGTGAGCTGTTAGATCTAATGACGAAAGAGATAAGGATAGAGAAGAAAACTATTTGCTGGAAAGGAAAGAGGAAGCTAAAAGGTTGGTGGTCAAGGAAATCCGGGAAGCGGCGTGAAGCATCATGGAATCATAGAAGGGCAAAAAAGGACAAGCGACCGCAGGACAAAGTCAACGAAATATGGGAAATATATCTAGAGAAAAAATCTATTGTACAGAAATTGGTCGAGGCAAAAATTAAAGGTGAAAGTGAACGCTGGGCGACAGAGATTCACGACAAAAAGGAGGCTGCACCTAGGATATTTTGGAGCCGCATAAAGGCGCTAGGTAGGAAGTCTGTCACAACGCAACAACATATTGTAGATGAAGGAGGAAATAAATTGGACGGGTACGAAGCGCTAGGTTACATCCGAAAGGTAACAGCCGATTCGTTTAAAAAGAGTGTCCAGGGATTTCCCCGGTGATTAAAAGTGTGGCAGAGAGAGCAACTGAGGAAGAGCTAGTACTGGAGAATTTCAACTGGAAAAAGGCTGAAGGAAAAATTCCAAAGCGCACTGCCGCGGGTTTAGATGGGATTCCCGTTAGCCTCATTAACGAACTAATAGCACTAAAGAAGCACTGCTGAAAGCTGTAGAAAAATGCTTAAAGGACAGGCAAATACCGCATAGTCGGCGAAAAAGTAAAATAAACCTTATCTATAAAGGCAAGGGAGAAAAGGAAATCATTCACTTGTATAGACCACTAACCATTACATCGGTACTATACGGGTTGGCGATGCAAGCAGTAAAAATGAAAATAGAAAAATTCCGCAGATATCACGTACCGTGGGAATCAATGTTATGCGAAGCATGTGCACGAAGGTGGCTGTGTCGCAATTTTTCACATTGAGCGAGATGTTGCGGAATGTGCAAATGATATACGCAGACACATATTTTGAAGAGTCGAACATGTGTTCTATAACCAGTTGTTTACAGTTGCTTAACGATGCGAACAGCAACATCGGTGTTACCAACACCTGACGCAGTAACCTGATATGTAGTGCTTATATTCTTCAATAATCGATAGCGCGAATTCGAATAGGACAATTAAGGAACACAGATGCACAGGACAGGCACTACTCGCAACTAATCTTTATTCAGAAAAGTTGCCCTAAATATACACACAGCTGAGTGGCACGAGCAGCCACACTGCACGTACGTTACAGTCACAGTTGCAGTTGTTACAGTTGCGTTACAGTTGTTATATGCTTATACTTATCCGTTATGACGGAGAACGCACGCACGCTTCACGAACTTGTATGCATTTATGGAAGGGGTCCTTGGCAGTTCTTGAATAAGGTCATCTTCACCGTGGTCAGGGAGCACCAGCAGCTGGACAGGACTTGTTATCGGATCCGTTCGTGATCGCGGCTACGAACGGTCTAAGTGTAGTGAAATGCGAGGTATAGTAGAGCTGGTTGAAAACTCAGATGGCTCTTGCGAAGAAATGATCTATGATGCCTCCTGTCTTGGACGTGGCACCGAGGTCTTGTGATGCCCTGTCTATATCCGTGCTGTCTTTTATGCCGTCTGAGAACCAGGTGTTGTTGGGTTTCATAAATCGATGCTCAAGTCACCGGTAATCATGAGGGACACGGTCCTCTCGGCAGGGTTATTGTAGGAAGCATTGACCCCGGTTTTATGCGTAATCCACGTGGTCGACGTTGGATTGCAACGAGTGGATTGCAGCCCAGCGTTTTCCAGGGCTGCTCTGTCTTCAGTTCCCTAACTTTTCTTGCGTCCGCCGCTGTGGTGTAGTAGTTACGGTACTCGGCTCTTGACCCAAAGGTCGCGGGTTCAATCCCGGCCGCGACGGTCACATTTTGATGGGGCGAAATGCTAGAAGCCCGTGTACTGTGCCATGTCAGTGCACGTTAAAGAATACCAGATGGTCAAAATTTCCGGAGCTCTTCACTACGGCGTCTCTCATGATCATATCGTGGTTTTGAGACGTAGAACCCCAGCAATCACTATTATTATCTGTTTCTTTCCGTGTCAGTGTGTATGATCGCGGTGGCTGCGTCGATTGAGACTATGTTATCACCTGAAGCACATACCCGCATGTAGGTAGGTAGGTAGGTAGGTAGGTAGGTAGGTAGAAATGCCCAAAGTGCCAGAGGTTCGCTAAGGCTTCGCATTTAAAAGTGGGCAGAACACAACGATATTTTGGGAGAACTCCAGAATGGATTTCGAGTCGACAGGCGGTTAGACGATAACCTGTTTATGAAATTGAGAAGCATGCGAACTTGAGCTTGTTGGTACACATTCATAGTAAAAAACAGCACGAAAACGCAAGGACGAGACAGTTGCGCTGGTCCCATTTCATCTGTCTCGTCCTTGTGTTTTCCCGCTGTTTTTTACTATGGATAACCTGTTTGTTCTCGCTCAGTGTATAGAAATATCTAAAATAGGAAATAGGCCCTTGTACATGGCTTTTCTAGACATCACTGGGGCGTACGACAACGTTAATCAGGAAATTTTGTGGGAGATATTGAAAGGAATGGGCATGGGCGACGACTGTATACAGCTTTTCAGGGAGATATACCGAGAAAATACAGTTTGCATAGAATGGGAAGGAATGAGTAGCAAAGAGAACGTTGAGATTAGCAAGGGGCTGAGACAGGGATGTCCTTTGTCCCTGCTGTTATTCATGCTGTACATGGTGAATATGGAAAAAGCGCTAGAAGGTAGCAACTTTGGTTTTAATCTGTCACACAAACAGGGCGGCGTGGTGATTTAGCAGAAGCTTCCAGGATTATTTTATGCTGACGATATTGTCTTATTTGCTGACAGTCGAGAGGATATACAGCAGCTGGCAGATATATGCGGAAGGGAAGGGGAAGCTCTAGGACTAGGATTTAGTGTAACAAAATGTGGATTGATGGTATTCAATGATCCTTGTGATCAGGCGGTGTCAATACAGGGACAAGAAATACCGAGGGTGAGCGAATACAAGTACCTCGGAGTATGGATAAATGAGGGTGACAGGTACATGGAGGTAAGGAAAAAGCCTCGGCAGCAAAAGGAAAGAGGAATGCTGCAATAATAAAGCACAGAGCGTTGTGGGGATACAATAGGTAGGAGGTGCTTCGAGGTCTGTGGAAAGGTTTAATGGTTCCGGGGCTTACTTTTGGAAACTCAGTGGTGTGCATGAGGGCAGAGGTGCAATCGGGAATGGATATAAATCAAAGGACTGTGGGACGCCTCGCGTTGGGTGCTCACGGGAAGACGACAAATGAGGCTGTAAAGGGCGATATGGGATGGGCAGGTTTTGAGGCGAGGGGGGCTCAGAGCAAAATAAGGTTCGAAGAATGGCTAAGGAATATGAAGGAGAGTAGATGGGCAGAGAAGGTGTTCCGTTATTTGTATAGGAAGAGCGTGGACACACAGTAGAGAAAAAGAATTAGGAGGCTCAATAGTAAATATATGGCTGGTAGTGTAAGCAATATGTCAACAAAGAGCGTTAAGCGAAAAGTCAGAGTGGCGCAGAGAATTTACTGGACGGCAGCTATGGAGAAAAAACCGGCTTTGAGTAACTACCGAAAGGGCAAAAATGAAATAAGGAGGGAGGCATTTTACGGGAATTTTAAGGGTACTGTTTGAAGTGAGATCGGGTTGCCTTAGAACGCGTAGTTATAAAGCGAGATTCAGTAAAGAAGAAGAACAATGCACGTGCTGCGGGGAAGATAAGGAAACGGCGGAGCATGTTCTGATTGAATGTGGAGATATCCATCCAGGTGTACGTTTGGGCACGAGCCTACGCCTTGGGTTTTAGAGACAATGGAAAGCTGAACACACCCACGATTGAAATAAGTAAGAGACGGTTAGAGTATTGTTGGCAGAAAATTAGAGAGAAAGGACAAAAATAAATATTGGAAAAAAAAATAAGGACATTCTGCCGTAAAGGGCAGAGAACGGAGCTGAAAACTTCAGTTATTTTTTTTTCCGGAGTACGATAGTTTTAAGTGAAGTAAAGGCACTAGGCCAACACTAAGAAAAAGAAGAGTAAAGGTTTTTTTTTTTTTTATCGAGCCTGGTGGCACACTTGTCACCGCCCTGCCATAAAGGGGACGCTCATAGCATCCATTCATCCATCCATCCTTGAAGTTTCACGCGCTCCTATCCTTCTGCCGCTCTCTTGCTGCACACGTGCTAAATGAGGCGGCAAGTCGATTGGTTTTTGGTGCTATTGAGAGGTACAGTGGCTTGCATCAACAACCACGGTATTCGTTTTCCGCCGACGTGCTCATGCTAAGGTATGCTAAGCAAGTATGCCTACTAGTGGCACAATCACTGTATAGCGCGTGGGTGCCAAACTGGTTATAGCCGTGTGAAGGGTGCGCCGAAGGCGTCTCTTTTCAACGTCCCTCAACACTAAAAAAGAAGAATACAGCGGTGAGGAACCTGCAGAGCGAGGATAAGAAGCTTGACGAAACGTGTGCAGTGTGCAAATTGCATTTTGAGCTGCATTATGTAATCAGGGACTACATTCATATAATTGATGGCAAAGAGATAGCATTCCTCGTGGTAGACCAACGCTGTCGGCAGACGCTGTTTCGACGATCCTTCTGAATCACCCCGCGTACCTTAGCAAAAAAACTCCCAAACCCTGGAGCAAAAGAATTAAGCGACAAGAAGGTAGCCAAATGACCAGCAGCAACAAAAGTTGATTAATTTTGTTTTCCATTGTTTTCCGGTACTTTACTGCAATTCGACATCATGCGAAGAAACAACTGTGGTGTCGGAAAAAGTTGGCATGTTTTTCTGCAACCAGCCTCACGATGCCCACTCGAAGGTGTATATCAGGTGGAGATTTGTTGAACAACATTGTTTGAGTTCCCAGGAAGAAGCAGAAAGCCTACTCGAAAAATTACAGATATGCCTTTGCAGCAGATACGTTCTTGTTATGTAAATGTTGTTGTTGAAAGAAAAGTTGACATTATGTACTGCCACACCATTTTCGAACAGAAATTTGTAATACTTCTGGAATCTAAACAGTTCTTAGAGTGTTTTTGCATTTGGTGGATGTCTTGTGTGTAATCTTTACGCCAATGCTGTTCATAAAAAAAATTAAATTGCAGAAAGTAAAAATCAGATTTGAAAATTTGATTTAGCAATGCGCCCTCACAAGAAAGCAATGTGGTGCGCCCTCAGAAAGCAGTGCGCCCTCACAAGAGAGTTTTGCTCGAATGTATCCATTTTTACTTTAACAGCTGCAATTGCGCTTGTTTGAAATTTCAAGGTAGTAATTTTCCACAGATAAAACGGATTTCACGGATGCCTTTTATTATCTTTCTGACAACATGCACATTCACGTGCATGTGAAGCGTTTTCTTATGCGCAAAGCACACCGTCTTTCGTAACTTGACTGGCGAGTTCCGTCGACTTCGGTCACCGCCAACGCTTGGCAGGCGTCGAGCATGCATACAAGGCGCGTGCAACGTTCGAAAATGACTGATAGAGCTATGCGTAAACATCGCGCAAACATCGAGCTAGGCGCAAACATCGCGCTGCGCCAAGCTATAAGCTGATTAACTTGTCAAGGCATCACTGAACGGCGGCTCTCAGGGAGGCAGCCGACATCTTTCCAGCTAGTGCCTCAATCATAGTGGCCGTGTGTTTCTTTTGTATTTCTTAACGAGAAAAGCGAATGCGTTTGGACAGAATTCCGACAGTATTTATAGCAAGCACTTGTCTATAATTACACAGTCCGCTAAAATAACCCGCAAAGCCCACCTAGCGTAGCCGCGAAACTTGTAAAACTGCATAACCTTTCAAGAGGAAATGCTAGTGGTGCCATCACTCGGAGGGAACATGAGGTGCCTCAGGCGGCGCATGTGTCTGAGCCCACCGCCCCTATTCTAGTACACTGTAGTTATGTTGTACGTGATCGTAGAGCCGTGAACACAGAACGAGTGCGAACGTGTGACGAAGACCGCGACTTTTGACAGCTATAACCTCGGACCTTGCGACGTGCAAGCAGCTGCCGACGATCTCCCGAAGCAAGCATCGGATCAATGGCGAGGTGCGCTGGGGCAACATGGTGGACGCGGCCAATCGGAGGCCTCGAAACGACCTTCGGACATTTGCTTTTTGTGCGCTTGTTTTCGAAGGAAGGAGCCAGTTGAGGCGGAGAATTTGAAGACTGAGAAATGCTCTTTCCGACGAGACCAAACTATCGGCGCCCAGTGGCGTCGTTGCAGAGCTATGATTTTTTGAAAATCACTGTTTTTTTTGCAATTTCTGCAATAATTTTCGCCACCTTGGCAGCCGTAACAAATTTTTCAAAGCACTTCTACGTGGTTTTCGGGGAAGGTATTTTGGAATCTGATAGAAAAGGGTCTACAGAAACTGAAAATGTGATTTTCAAGAAATCACTTTTTTTTTTGCCATTTTTCGCGATACGAAAGCCGCGTCCCCCCTTAACGGCGGTTCCCGGCACAGGCGCTAGCTGGGGAACAAGGTGCCAAAGTGGAGGGCGCTCTCGATTCCCTCAAATGCTACAGCATCTTGTGGAGTCACATTACGGAATGTGGCTGTAATTGCGTGAAGCAGCGGCAAACTATGATCGCATGCTGCTGCTATTTCATATCAAGCAGCTTACCAGCTGCGGGTACTTAAGGATGGCCGTAGTTTCAGTACAGATGACAGAACTTGCACCTTGTGTGGTTGTAGAGCTTCTACCAGTGGCATCATTTGCCCTGAATGAAGAGCCAACTTTTTGGTCTGGCGAACAGTAATTGTAGATGCTTCTGTTGGTCGCCTCCAGGTTCCTCTGGGTCCTGATTTCTACCTCACTGTCAAGGACTTGCAAGTGGCTCTCAAGTTGCTCACTGCCATACAGGTCTGTGGCACGTCTGCATTTCCACTCAAGTTTGCACTGACTGGCTGCTACATAGCAGATCAGTGTACCCGTGAACAATAAAGTACGTGTCATGTTGTTACGTTATGCTGGTTGCACCAATGTGAATATATATACGTAAGAAAGGAAAACTTTTATAGTGAGGTATACGGTGCGTTGTTTTACTTTCAGAACTCACCCCCTGGCATTTTGCTGCACGTTATGCATGCTGTTGGAGCATGGATGATGTATTCTTTATAATGCCATGTGGCTCTTGCTTAATCACTAGGAACATTGAGTTTAGCAAGATATTTAGAGGCATAACTGCTCATTCTGTTGCATGTTTGTTGTGTATTATTTGATGCCTGCTCCACTCTCTATAGTTTTTTAAAACAGCTATTAAATAAAATGTCAGTTTTGTCCAGTTCAGATAGCAGTTTTTTCTCTACGTATGTAGTTAGACCATCGCTTGTGGCCTCTTTTACAGCACCCGAATGTGTTGCCTTTATGTCTTGGCTGTGTCAACGAAAGCGGGGCAGCCTTGGTACAGGAATTTTGCCCTCAGGGATCCCTCAGGGACGAGCTGTGTCAGGTAACATTCAACTTTTAAAAATCATCAGTACATCTCTGTGACTGAATCTGGCAGCAATGTGTGCATACAAGTGCCAATCATTGTGCCTCATAAACCACTGGAAGATCTGCAAGTCTTTGTTGCTGAAGGGCACCTAATGTAACGCATGGGTAGCTGACTTGAGCAAACTGGAATGGTTTGGTAGCTTTTAGTTTGTCTTGACGTTGGTTTTCAAAGGAATGAGGTTTTGATGCCTGTGCACTTACGACATTCTAATGAGGTTATTTGAACTTATTTTGTATATCTGTTAGGATGTTGCAACCTGCCTGAGGCAAGTGTGTCGCATGAAAAGCTTTTCTGCATACTCCTATTATTCCACTTTGTTTGCATACATGAAGGTGATATTGCAGGGCTGCTGAGCTGTCAATGCCTGGCTGATGCAAGCGAAAGCATAGCCTCGTGACCTTCTTTGTGTGTGAACCAACTCGAAGGCACGACTTCTTTCTTGCCTTCGCTGCTTAGACAACGTGTCACGTTAAAAGCCGTTAAAACACCATCAGTAGTCTGTTCTTTTTGAGTACATACACGTTAATGGCACATGACAGCCGAGCAAGTTGACATGGAGAATGGACTCATAACTGCATGGCAAAATGTTGTAGCAAAAAAAGATCAGAACTGATATTCCTCACATATTCGCAATGCGCACGAACTATACGCCTTGTGCACCGCCTATAGAGGCGCCACTGATAGCCACCTAGCGGGCGCCGCTGACACTACATGCAGGAAGCCGAGCAGATGACAACGCTTTGCACAGCTTTGGTGTGAGGAGATGGATGAAGTTCGCGGCTGCTATTTCCCCTTCGTGCGGGTGCCAGCCAACTAATTCTGCACTGACAGCTGCAGGAAAGGCGCGGGCCTCTACGAAAGTGGACTTGTGCACGATGTTTGTCACGAACGAGCTCTTAACTAAGCGCATGTTGCCAATTTCGAACGACGGCATGAAAGCCTGGCGCCGACGGTTCGTGCGCGACAGAGCGCGCGCATCAAAAAACAAGTATTAAAAGGCGCCGAAAGAGCGCCCCTTACCCTCTCCGCAGAAGATGCCACCGACACAGCCAACGCATGCGAAAGATCGGGATATTCGAGAAATCAAAGTAGCGCCAGCGGCGCCGTCTGATTCCGCAGACGAATCGGTGAGAAGATCTAGCCCTTTCCCTAGCTTTCGCTGTGCTACGCACAGGCAAGTCATACGCACCTTCCCGAACCCAGGTGCGAGCCGATACAGGCAATGCAAGCGCGCGGCGACAGAGAGTGAGTCAGTGAGAAGTTAGTCAGCGAAGAAGTTATGTCGTTCTAGTGGTAGCAACGTTCGCTCGACCGCAGAAGACGTGTTGTTTGATGAACTAGTGCTGTGAGTAAAGTATCAAGAGATGACGCCGCGGGAGCAGTGACAATTTTGAAGAGGGTCGCCGAGAAGACATGTGATGACCGACTGCGGAGGAGAACGAACGTCCCCGTGGAGTGAATCGTCATGCCAGTGAATATCAAAGATGCGTTGCGCAGACCAGCGTAACAAGACCCAGCTATGAGGTGCAGCTCGTGGTGAACATCCCCTTTGTTTTGTTTACAAAGGTGACGTCTCAATCACCTCTTGTTCTTTCTGAGGTCAACCGTTGCTGCATTTCTGTTTCTGTAAATAATAAATATAGAACTTGGCTTGTAATAGCGCGGTACATGTACCGCGCTAGTACAAGCTAAGTTCATGGATGACCAACTCGCCCGAACTACAACACTTCTGAAATATAGAACGAATTTGAGCGAAGTGCGCTTGGGGGGCAAGGCGGTAGAACCGGACCAACACATGCTCAGGCTTATAACTTCGGTCGTCTACCAGTGTCAACATGATCGAGTGCATCCAGCGAGCACCGATATGGCAGAACGAAAGCATTAGAACAAGAAGTGACGTGTTAACTCGCACAATGACGAAGCCGCTTGCCTTTGCCAGCGAACAGCGGTGATCCATTGCCTCCGTCGTTCTTGCTCAGGAGGCCTTGCGGTAAGTAAAGCCGTGTTCCGGCGCGTTTTTTTTTAAGTGTTTGAGCACTCCACTCCACATCAATTGTTATTCGACATCCCTTGAAGTTTCGGCCACCACACATACGACGAACGTTGCTTATTTCACTACGCAAACGTGAACAACGCGGAAACACACGTACAACGACGTAGGAAACTACGGCGGCCGTCTGCTTGCTTTCCCGAGAGTAATGACCGAGTTCGCTGCCTATGGCGTTTCCGTCGGCGCACACTAGGTGTATAGGTGGCGCGCCGTGCTTTTCAAGATGGCGCCCGGAGGAGGGTCAACCAGTTTGTTAGCATAGGAACAGATAGGACGTTCGGACGTACGGCCCGTGCCACTTTCACCGGATGAGCTGCGCTGAAATGGATATGAGACTAAAATACTTTCCCAAACCATGGAAAGTGCTAAGTACTCGCCACCTAATTATTTGCTGCGTTGGAAAGGTTATATTTCAGCTCCGTTACCTTGCATAACGATGCTTTGCGAAATCCTGTGCGTGCTACATGAAACTAATGAACTAGAATTGCCGTATGAGCTGAACGGCACTCCGAGGTAGTGTGTGCCGAACCTACCTGACGGATTTGCCGCAGTAGTAGGCCGCCAGCGAGTAGCGCCATCGCTGCTGCACGGGACCGCACGTTTAACGTGGTGATGGTTTGCAAACATATTACGCCGTCGTCATTACTTGCGCAGTTGGGAACGCGGAGTTACGTCTTCAACGGAACACAAGCATTTAACATCCCATTCAATAGCGCTTGTGTTACAGCCATGCTGAGACTCTAGCCGTGTGCAATTCACTTCACTCGCATGTTGCAGGTTCGATCAGCATGATCGAAACATGAATATCGAAAAGAATGCACACGTATGCTTTTTGCAACGTCGAAGAAGTTAGCCGAGAGGCGTGGATTGTGGCCGTGACTGCTCGTTCCATCTCTCTAACCATTTCGCTTTGCTGCTCGAGCTCGAGCGTGTTGGCGGCATGCGGCGCTCCATAATGTGCATAGTAATTGTGCTACATGCAATCCACAAGAGTAACTATGTTTTTTTTTGATCTCGCCCAAGGATATTATACATTAAATACAGTCAAAGTAACTTACGAGCGTGAAAGAACATTAACGCATGAGGGGACGTGAAGTGCAACTCACTCGTGAGCAGCTGATCGTGCATCGTCACTGTCACTCTCGGTGCTTTCTCAGTCTTCTTCGTCCAGTGAAAAATCCTCATCGTCAAGATGGTTTCTTTCAACATCACTGCCAAAAACAATCTGAAGAATTCCCTCCACCGAACGACTTCGACCACTCTGCGTCACCACGTTTAGAGACGTCTGGGCGCAGAGAACATTTTGCTCTCAGACCGGTCGACAAGCAAATCGCTTGCAGTGTGCTGCCACCTATCAACAAACATACAAAAACAAGCGGCGCAGCACTGGCTGCGCTGGCTGTGAAACCAACACACTAGCGAAGGACAGCGTAGAAAGGGTTCGGTCCACGAAAGGCGTGGAGCAGATGCGTCCTCGAATGATTAAAACGTCGCTCGCACGATTCGTAACAGCGCTTTGCTGACAAAGGATAGAGGCCCTATTTTAATGTATCGCCAACTTGAGATCGCTCAGTTATAGAAGAGCACATCGTGAGCCCGCGCGACCTCTCGCGTACAGTGTTATGGGATTCATGCACCACAAGAAACACTGACCAATGCTATATGCAAGTAAAACAGTGTGAGCTTCAACTGAATATGTCAGACGATAACATTTAACTAACCTACGTGGCTACAGAAAGCCTCGCGAAGCTGATAGTATGTGTACGCTGTGGGCTAGCATTGAAAGCACGAGTTGCCACATATTTTCACGAAAACTTCGTGTCTCGCAAGAACGAATCAGATGTCTCGTGTCGCAGAGGGCCCGGTTTGTTCACTGATGCATGGAACATGCAAAGTCGTAGTGTTCCTTTCTTGCCAACGCGTTAACACTGAGCCGAACATGGGAACGACTGCGTAGTGCTGCCATTTTGTCGTCTACTAACCCTCCTCGAGAGGATGCTCTTGAATTCCGCTTGGCGGCACGACAGTCTATGGGAATTGCGAATACTGTAAAGCAATGGACAGATTGTATCCTGGTGATGTATGGGTGCTGCCTTGCTAGTGTCGCAACAGGTGGTGAAAATGCTGAAGAAAAACAACTATAGTGGTTATCAGAGATGGTTCAGGAGCCTTTTAACAAAATTATCGTGAAAAAATATCTACTGGCTAGCAATTGAATGCAGTGAATGTTGCATTTACCTAAGAGCTTGAGTGTTTACTTTCTAGCTTTGAAAGCCAGCACTGTATTTGCATGTCTCATTGTAATCCATTATAACAAATGCAAGCCTAGAAAAATTGTGCCATTCACCAGGAATTTACTCAGTGTTTACAATGTGCCCTTAACTACAAAAAAAAAAAAAAGAAGAGCTCGATTTTAATGAGATTGAGCAAACGCAGCAGGTGTAACAGTTCTGTGGTTCAAGGAGGTAAAGAAAAGGGAAAGATGCATTAAATGCGGTGGTGGTGTAATTTTGCTTAGTCATTGCATGGTCCCCATTACTTCTCTACGTCATGACAGAAAGCAGTTTGTCATGAAAAAGTGACACTCAATAGCATTTATACAATTCTATTAAACTCCTCTTAATTAGGGGTGTGCAAATATTCGAAATTTCGAATATTTTTCGAATAGTGTTTGCTATTCGATTCGATTCGCACTGGAATTTTACTATTCGAACTTCCCGAAAACAAATACAGTCTATGTCCGATTAAAAGTGACCCCTTCTGATTGAATAAACGAACAGCGCAACTGACAAGGACAAAGGAAGGTAACAACACACAGCGCTGACTTTCAACAATGATTTAAAAGCGGAGCGAAGTACATATATAGTGAAAAAATGGGCATGCGTAGAAGGATGCAGTTTACAGCCACTGCGATACAGTGCCAGCAAAACTCTTGTCATTTAACTGATTGAGCTGGAAACTAGTACACAACTTAGAAATGATCAAGATACGCTATCTCTTTTTGCAATAGCGCAACTGATGGGGAACTTACACATGTACCGTGAAATTTACTTATGTGATAGGCCTCAATTATCTCACGCGTGGCCTGCGAGTGGTGCTTGCCTATTACCTCGCAATGCTCAAAGAGGGGCACGCAGCCGCAGTCGCGGCAGTGAATTCCGAGGTGTCCTTGAACCGCATTGTGCACATTGTTATTGTGCTCTCTTAAGCGGTCATTCAAGCACCTACCAGTTTGCCCTATGTATTTCTTACCGCAGGAAAGCGGAAGAAGATACACGACACCAGTAGCACAAGGAACAAGAAAAACAACTATAGTGGTTATCAGAGATGGTTCAGGAGCCTTTTAACAAAATTATCGTGAAAAAATATCTACTGGCTAGCAATTGAATGCAGTGAATGTTGCATTTACCTAAGAGCTTGAGTGTTTACTTTCTAGCTTTGAAAGCCAGCACTGTATTTGCATGTCTCATTGTAATCCATTATAACAAATGCAAGCCTAGAAAAATTGTGCCATTCACCAGGAATTTACTCAGTGTTTACAATGTGCCCTTAACTACAAAAAAAAAAAAAGAAGAGCTCGATTTGCCCTGGCTGTTTGCCAAGCTAGGTCCTTTGCCTACTGCATCCGTGTCAAGATCTTGCCTGCTGAGGTAGCGTTCCTTTGTGCTGGCTTCACTCCCTCGGTTGGACACGGTGCTCGCATTTGCAAGATTTTACGTTCAGAATGGTTGCGCCAGGCCCGCCTTTGTCGCGTTAGCCTCTATCTGCAGCTACAACGTTCGGAAAGGCCCTCGACCGCCAAGAAGAAATGGCGTGAGTTGTCGGCCTTAGCTGACAGCACGACGGAATTCATGTGGCAACACACACTCCGTAGCCTGCGAGCTGCCCCTCCAAAGAAGCCAGCGTTGCCGAAGAATCGCGTTCACACCGTTGGTGAAGTCGAACTTCCTGAAAAAGTGCGCGATGTCTTGGGACTTGGACCGAAGTTTGCCGTTGAACCTCGAAAAACGCCACAAGAGCTGCTCACCCTCGTACGTCAAGTTGCTCGACGGACCACGGACAGCGAGACGAACAGGTGTGTTTCTGATGGCGTGGACGTTTTAACACGCTGCAAGCCGCCTAGCAATGCTGTGCCCACTAGGAATGTAGTATCTTTCTTGAAAGCTCAGTCCCTAGCTCTTATACCTTCTGACAAAGAAGGTGGCTTTGCTGTTTTGCCTTCTGTCTTGTTTAAGAACAAAGCCGCCTTGGCTATTAACTCTGTTTTTAAGCCTATCGACACTGCTCTTGCAAAAGCGAAATTGGAAGCAAAACGGCTTTGCAAATCTCTCAGCCTAGAAAAAGTGGCAAAATTAATTGACAAATCAAAGAAGCTAAGTCTGGACATCTTTTTTACCGCTAAGACGCACAAGATTGACTGCCCACTAAGGGTGATAGTATCTGAAAACGGGACTTGGCAAAAAGAGGTCGCCATGTTTTTACAAGAAAAGCTTAACTTACTAACTATTGACGATCCTTTCCTGGTAAGAGACTCGGAGACGGTTATTAGGTTTTTAAAATCTAATGACAAAGGACTGAAGGCTTTCTCGATAGACGTGAAAGATTTGTATTATTCGCTTCCACACAACACACTGCTTCAGTGCCTAGAAGAATGTATTGACACCTTCGGGTCGTTAGCGTTCCAGAATGCATCAGGCATGTCGGTCCGTGGTTTTCTAGAATTACTTTCGTTTTATTTAAAGTCCACGTTTGCGTCTTGGAATGAGCAACATTTCATTCAAAAAAGTGGCGTGTGCATTGGTTCTTGTTTGGCACCAGTCTTGAGTGACATCTTTCTCTCGCAGAAGGACCGCCACATTCAAAAAGATCTTGACTTGTCTCTTGTTGTGAAGGTCTGTAGGTTTGTTGACGATTTCATTGTATTTGTAGATTGTTCGGATGCCGATTTTGAAGTTGTTGTCCCTAGACTTCTGGGTTTGTTTAAGGATCACATGCTTCCACTAGAACTTACACATGAGCTACCTTCAGGTAATTCGATTAGGTTCTTAGACCTAACGCTCTGTTTTCGGAGTGATCATGTGTGCTGGCTGTACACACCGAGAAGTGGAAAACCCATTTTACCCTTTCACTCAGCTCATTCTAAACTGGTGAAAAGGGGCATCATCAATGTTTGCCTCGTCAACGCTCTTAGGAGGTCATGCCCGCACTCGATGCAACGAAGTTTCAAAGCACAGGTCGAGCGCCTCTTAAGCGCTGGTTACCCGATTGCCCTGATTTCTGCTGTTGCGGAAAAGCTTTTGAAGCAATTCAAATGTCCAGGAGGGCAGTCTCAGCCTCAAAATGCGTCAGTTCCTAAGAACTGTGTTGCAGTCCCTTATCTGCATAACGTTTCGCATAGGCTGAAAAAAATTGGGAAACGCGCTGGCATCACTGTTGTCTTTTCCGCCCCGGAAAAGCTATCGAAACTCTGTAAGTTGGTGAACCAACCAGCTGCAAATAGAGTAAGATGCTCTGTGAACCACAGAACGCGCTTTGTTCCTTGTGCTACTGGTGTCGTGTATCTTCTTCCGCTTTCCTGCGGTAAGAAATACATAGGGCAAACTGGTAGGTGCTTGAATGACCGCTTAAGAGAGCACAATAACAATGTGCACAATGCGGTTCAAGGACACCTCGGAATTCACTGCCGCGACTGCGGCTGCGTGCCCCTCTTTGAGCATTGCGAGGTAATAGGCAAGCACCACTCGCAGGCCACGCGTGAGATAATTGAGGCCTATCACATAAGTAAATTTCACGGTACATGTGTAAGTTCCCCATCAGTTGCGCTATTGCAAAAAGAGATAGCGTATCTTGATCATTTCTAAGTTGTGTACTAGTTTCCAGCTCAATCAGTTAAATGACAAGAGTTTTGCTGGCATTGTATCGCAGTGGCTGTAAACTGCATCCTTCTACGCATGCCCATTTTTTCACTATATATGTACTTCGCTCCGCTTTTAAATCATTGTTGAAAGTCAGCGCTGTGTGTTGTTACCTTCCTTTGTCCTTGTCAGTTGCGCTGTTCGTTTATTCAGTTATGACCTACCAACTTGCCCAAGTTTCCACGCTTCATCCCTTCTGATTGTCATGATGTTTCACCTCATTTCACTCTTGTATTGCGGTAAAGCTGCCTTTCAAGTTCCATTACGGTTGAACTTTGCCAAGACACTGTCAACGTCCAATTTGAAATAGTCCCTAGATTTTCAATATGCTTCATCTCATCACACCCCGGTATTGCGGCAAAGCTGCCTTTCAAGCTCTGCTACGGTCGCAAATGTATTAACTCAAGAAAATGCTGGTTCCAACATGGAGATGAAAGATGTGGCAGAGGTGGGGGCTCAATTAATGGTGTTTTTGGACCTGAAATTTGGGCAGGAAGTCCAAAAAATCAGAAGCCGAAGCTTTTTAGCATCCAAAACTTCAGATGTTCTTATATATCGACGTGTACGAGGCAGATTTAGAACTCTGGACTTGAAGGCAGCAAACCCTTGTCCGCGACATCAGTTGGGCTTCCACAGAAGTTGAAAGAGGAGGAGAGGCTGAGGAAAAGTCATCTTTGCCTATCACGTGTAAAGTGTTGTCGGCAGGACTTTCGTTGCACCAAACCATGTACATAAATAGAATTCGGGCTCTACATTGCCTCATTCTTGATAAGACACCTATGAAACACCAGCCCACCAGCGCTTCATCAACCTAGCGAAAAGAAACACTTCCATGTTGCTATCTCGTAACAATATGCTTAGCAACCTTCTCTTTTTTTTTTCTGCAATTTCGCTTCGAAGTATTAGAAAAATATTCGAGAAATATTCGAAAAATATTCGATTCGATTCGTACTCACACTTCAATATTCGAATTCGCTTCGCACCCAAAATTCTGCTATTCGCACAGCTCTACCTTTAATTAAATGCTCGTGCGTTCTGCAGGCCAAGCCGAGGGACAGTTACCTCAGGAAATACGGCACTGTCCGGCAACCCAAACAGCTAGCTCCCGCAACAGTGGCCCGGTTGGGAAGGCAAGTGCTGCAGGTCCTTTTGGGGCTGCATCAGCATGGATTCCACCATGGTGAGCGCTTATAACTGTTCATACTTGCTCACACAAGCAACAAGAATTAAAATGGTCAATGAGACGTTTGTGAACTGAGCCAGCATCACTTCAGTCAGAGTCATCCCTGTCATATGCACATTGTCTACGCAAGCTTATTTCTCTAAGGACTCTAGACCTCATACAACGGAGGTGTCTACTGCAAGACAGTTGACATAGAAACTTCATGGACAAGCTTCGGTGCTGTAAAGTATAAGCTATGATTAAAAACGTGGTGCTGTTTGTTCCAGTTAAGTGAAGGCTCGTCAGTTGGAGTCTGCTGCGAGTGGTGCAGTATTGAAGATTCAAGGTTAATCTTATTGCTGAAATTCTTAGGGAAAAGGTAAGGCTTTCTGGCAGTATTGACTTCGCTAGGCAGGTGGATCTGCTTGCCATTTGAGTTATAGGGGTTCTGAATTAAAATGATCACACAAATCCTTCTTTGGATCGCTCTGCATGGAATGGCAGTCACTCTAACTAGAACTTCCGCAGCAGATGTAAGAGTTGAGCTGTGACCCATAGTTGTGACCGCGGCAGGTTTCAGGCCAGTGGGGACAGAGACGAGTCTTTCAATTGAAGGTGTTTATTCACATTATTTACTCATCAGGCCTATTGCAACAGATACAGTAGGGTGTGTTCAGATAAGAACATCAGGGCTTGTCCGTGGATGCCCTTTAATTTGGCTGAAAAAAATATATTTCGCTGTCCGAGAGAGCGTACTTAAAGGGACACTAAAGGCAAATAACAATTTATGTCAGAGTGAAAGCTCAATGTATGACGTCTAAAACGGCAATATTATCAACAGCAGTGTCCTACTTACCGAGAAATTAAGCTAAATGTATCGCACGATGAGCGCCACGAGCGGGACATTTTGGAAGTGATCCCGATGACGTGAGAGAGTCCGACTACAATAATCACTCGTAATCAAACTAGCGGCAATAAAAGAAGAACCGTCCATGCATCAAGAGGCGTAATAAAATGCTGCTTGTTCGTTTCTGTTTGATTCATGGAGAAAAGATCCTCTTTGGCGTTGCCATGGGGAACGGCGCGCGTGGTTCAAAGGTTCCGTTTTCGCCGAACTGCACTTTGCCCAGCGCCCTGCTTCGCTCATGCAATCGCGTCTTAGTGGTAGTTTCGGTATCGTGTACTGCTGTGTGTGTTTTGCGCACTCGTGAAAGTCGCTCTGATAGGAAGTTCAACAAAATGCCGCATGCATGTGATGTTGCCGGATGCCCGAATGGTGCATGCCACCAGTGCACGCCACCACGCAGTAAAGGCGGGCAATGTTAGGCACAGCAGCGGTGACGTGAGAAACACCGCTTTCAGGCGGGTGATTTGAAGAGCGCCAACGCAATGTCGACCACTAAAACGTGATTTTATTTCAAAATAAGCACTTCCTTTGCACAAAAGTAGCACTACGAGATTTCTGGACCGCTATTTCAACGATCAACATCGACTTAATATTTACTTTTAGTGTCCCTTTAAGACCTAAAAATCATGACAGTGGCAACTATAGCAACATGCTCATCCATGGTTGTGTGTGAACGTGAATTTGAACACTTTGGTGGCTTTGTAATTCCCATCTCACAAAAATAATGCAACGTGTTTTCACAGATTAAGTTAGAGCATGCGCTTGGCTTTAATTCTGGGGAGCTTAAAGAAAATTGAAGATGGTGTTCTTTTTTTTACTGCATTTCAAAATACTGCATTTTTAGAGACATGCCTTCACTTGCGTATTTTTGGTTTGTGATTGACATAATTCTCGGCAATTATATTTAGCACAATTTTTAAAATAATGTGTGGGAACACTCTGTGAAATTTAGGAAATTCTGAGTATTATAGATGCGGAGCAAAATAATGTAAAATTACAGCATTATTGAGAATTGTGGTGTACTTGCGATTTTTTTAAATAAAATATGGGCAACAAAAGTGCACCATAATAACATTTCATAAACGCACGTTACTCATTGTATGCCAAGAAAAATTTTGAGACTCGCAGCTACAACAGTTGCTTAGTAGGATCTTGTCAAAATCCCATTTCTGCACAATTCGCAGAAAGTGGTTCGGCTGAGTGGAGACTTGAGAAGTTTTTTGACTAAGGCAAAATTTTTTTTCACGAAACTAAGATTGGTTTGGTGACCCTGGGTACTTGGAGAGCAAATTAAAGGTGGTCCACGGACATGCAGTGACATTCTTGTCTGAACACGCCCAACCACATCCAATTAACACCAAGAACACCTCAGTGGCGGAGTATTCTGTTTGGGTTGGGAGAAAACAACAATAAACAAATAGCAAGCACAGCTCAAGAGAATGGGACTTCATTCCCAGGCTGTGGTTTGCACTCGAAGGCACTGCAGGGGTTGGTGGCGGTGGTGGTGGCCAGGCACAGCTCCCCAGATGAGAGGAAGTGATGCGCTCTCTGGAGTCTGTCCCGGAAAGGGGAAAGAGGCAGAGCGCAATGGGCAGCCCTCTCACTACTGCTTGCATGAACATATCACGAGCTGAGGCACCGCTGGTTGAAGACACTGGGTTGCGCCTGCAGCCTGACAGAGTGTAGAAAAGGAGCCTTAATTGCGAACATCCTCGACAAATCATTGTCTGGCTCAAAATTTCTTGATGCACAACTGTTTTTAAATGGCTCATTGACTTTTATGAGATAATGATGTGCTGATTTCAATATGCAATGATTTTTCTAGTACAGTACCAAAATCGATCAAGAATTAAAAAAAAAATTCACAGCATATCCACGGGTGAATGATGAAGAGCTTGGGCAAAGCTCCTGAAGCAATCATGGTTACACCGTGAAATCTTCAGTGGTTTCGCCCAGCAGTAATCAAAGCGATAGCCCAGTACATCATTAAAGAAGTGACAAACACTGTATATATTTATACAAGAAATTTTTATTAATCGTAAGTGGTAGCTAGTCGTGGCTTCCGTTCCCCCTTCATTATAACGGCTTTATGGTCGTTGAAGTGATGGATCGGTGATGGGTCGTAGTGGGATGTTTGCAAAGACGAAGTAGTGGGCAGTTTGCAAAGGATCGTTGATGGGTCGTAGTATACTGCCGGTTACGCCTTACGCCGGACGCGTGACAAGGTTAGACTAAGAGGAGCTTCGTCCCTAAAAAAATGTTTTTAAAATGCAGCATTCCCACCTGAAACGTTTCTATGCCGGTCTCCTCCCCATTGCCCATTGTGTACGCAGTGGGCAATGTGCCTAATGAGCGGTTAATTTTGCCAAGGCTGTTCTGAATGTACCACAAGTTGAGGAGAAGCCTCCTTCCCAGGCTTGCATCGAGCCGTGGTGCATTCAGAACACCCCTAGCAAAATTAACTGCTCGTTAGTCAATGTCCACCTAGTTTTATCATCCTCAGTTTAACTTGTCTACAGCAATGAATTCCTGAAAAACAGATAATTTGTGTCATTGACCATATTTGGCTTTTTCCTCTCATAAATCCTACAATAGCAGAATGAATAAAAATACTCATAAGGTTGTACTTCACTTGTTCAGTGCTGGAAAAAGATATTGTGATCCAGAAGTGTACTCATGGAGCGTGTAGTTGGGGGGTAAGACATATTTTGTGAGACATATCACACGTTCGTCCTGTCTACTTCTACTCTGGTGTCTTGTCCCAAGTGCAGTTTGAGTTCACACGAAGTGCGCACTAATCCTTCATTATAACAAAATCGCTTTACTCGAAATATCGCCTTATTTGAATTTTCTTCCGGTCCCAACCCAAACACATGCATACGAAGCCGCATTACTCGAAGCGCACGAAGAGCTTGACCCGCTTAGAGCGGGGTGGGAAGCGGCAGCAACCCTTTTGCGCATGCAGTGTCAAATTAATGACGCCCACAAGCTAGTCTCATGCAGGCACAGAATTACCAAACCGATGACCGCGTTGCAATGGGTGCCAAGTGCGTGCTCCCAGCTGTTTACTCCGGAACGAACAGGAGCTGTCAAATTTCAAGGTGCAGTGTGCCCGAACCTTTAATCTCGGTTGTAATTGCGTCGCTGGTGCCCCCCATGATAGAAGCTACACGAAAATAAAGTTTTCCTGGCACTTTGCGATGCCAGAAAACCGCGGTCTCTAAAAGACAGCGGGCTGACTTGCGCGTAGCATTCCATGGAGCACAAAGTTGTAGCACTTGGGTGTGTTCAGATAAGAACGTCGGTGCATGTCCGTCGACCCCCTGTAATTTCGCCGAAAAAAATATATTTCGTTGTCCGCGTCCCCAAGACCGCAAAACCACTTTTAGTCCCGCGAAAAAAAATTTCACCTTCCTTAAAAAAATTGAGAAGTCTCCACTGAGCCGCAGCCGCCTTTTTCGAATTTCGCGGAAATGGGATTTCAATGAGATGCCACAAAAAAACTATTGCAGCTGTAGGTCTGACAAATTTTCTCTACATACTACGGATAGTTCAAGTTCACGAAACATTATTACTTTGCAGTTTTGATGCTGTTCTTTTAAGAAAAATATTCGCAAAATCGGCGCAATGTTCAATAATGCTCAAATTTAAGATTTTTTTTCTCCGCGCGTATAAGCGTCAGACTTCCCAAAATTTTTGAGAACATTGCCATATGTTAGCTTAAGAAATGTGCTGAACGAAATCGCTGAGAGTGACTTGAAACGTTAACCAGAAATGTTCAACGGAGCACAAGTCTCTAAAAATGCAATATTTCGAAGGTCATTTAAAAAAAAACACCATCTTCGATTTTCTTCAAACTCTTCATAACTAAAGCCAAGCATGTGTTCTAACTTAATCTGTAAAAACATGTTGCATTATTTTTATGAGGTAGGAGTTATGAAACACGAAAAGTGGCCAAATTGACGTAAACTGAGTAAGCACAACATTGAGCGAGCATGGAGCAATAATTTCCATTATCATTATCTTTAGGTCGTGAATGTGTTTTGTGTATTGACGGATTGACAGAAATAAAGAGGAACAGTTGGTTCTGAAGAGCAAATTATTACTACATTTTACGCAAATCACAAAAACTTCTACATGGGTCCCAGCCACTGAGCATGCCGCGATGCTGAGTCACACGCTTCGCAGGAATCGCTTTCAAAATCTTTCGCGCATGCGAGCCTGCGTACGGATCACAAAGGAGGTGGCTGGAGAGGATCCACGGCAGGATGTTTATCGCTTCCCATGGCACATGCACCGACGTTCTTATCTGAACACACCCACTTGTAAAGAGCACTTCTGGCACTGAAACGTGCCATCCGAGTTTAGACAGCGCTAGTAAACACGCACAAAAGATGAGGGAAGACAGGACACGTGCAGGCTTTAAAATAAAATTCCCTCGTCTTTTGTGCGAGTAAGCGCAGGCTTTAAAATGAATGTGAACCAACTAGCTCGACTTGGTGCTCTACTTTAGACTAATGGTTCAAATGCATGCCAGGATCATTGAATTTTGTTCCTACACAAATGTCAAATGCAAGGACACGATGGTGCACAGACACCGACACTCGAATGGTAGAATTAACAGTTTCGTCGACAATGGGGCGCTGAAAAACTCTTGTTTTGCAAACTTCACGGTTGCACGCCTCAGGAAAAAGCTACCCAGTGATCACGCAAAGCCCCTACTGCAAAATCGGTCACGATTGCGCTGTGACTGCGCTGTGTGTGCTGTTAATTACTTTTCGAGCACAACAAACACCGCCTCCGACTTGAGCCACGGCATTTGCGACGCTGTCCAGCACAAAACTCTCGCAGTGTTCCGTGACGTCCACACCTCCCCTATAAAAGCAGCCACTCCCTTCCCCTCCTGCGAGCTGTTCCGATGCCATTCATTGCTCTCGCTTTCTTGATGCCATTGAAGGAAAGAACTTCAGCGCAAATCAAGACGGAGACAAGCACTGGCGCTTACTAACAACTGCTTTATTCTTCTCTTAGCATATACACCACAACCACAATCCTTGCATGCACACGCGTAGCAAAGACGTATTGCATATGTAAAAACATAGGTTTCTAACCAAGATGCGCACGCATAAATTCATATTTTATGGAGTACAAAGAAATAGAGGTATCACTGAGACAATCAGCTCCCTTTTTCTTGATGTGGTATGCTTCCAAGGCAAGCCGCGCATGTTTGTTATTGCTTCTGCCGAGAATCAACTTCTCGCGAAATCGCGGAGCACAGTTGTGGCAGGAGTTAAGATGAGCAAAAAGATGTGCTTCTTTGTCAACATTGTTAGGTACATTTTGTGCTTGTTCCCTAAGTCGCTTGTTTATGCAGCGCCCAGTCTGCCCGACGTAGGTCTTGCCACAAACCAGAGGTATGGCATATACCACACAGGTGCTGCAAGGGAGATAGCAGACACCGTGCTTGATTTGGCACCCATGATTGCTACCACTGCATGTGCAGGAGCACAGCTTAGAGAAAACCATGGGGACATCGTGCCTGCTAGCAACCTCCTTGAGTTGATGTGTGATCTTATGAAGGTCACAGTAGGCCTGAATGGTTCACGTTCACACGTCGCCCTCTTACTGGCTTTTTCTCTTCCGAAACGGCTTCAGCAACAGCTGTGAGCAGTGACATAGGGTGACCTGCAGCCACAACTCCTGATTATCAAAGCTCTCCTGCATTTTATGCTCACACGACTTTTTGAGAGCCGACTCTATAGATGTGGACACTATTCCTCTTTTTACAACTTTTGAATGGGCTGACTTAAAAGACACCAGCTCCTTTTGTGTGCGGGGACTGTGTGCCCAACACCTGTGACGGTCACATACTTCGAGTCTAAGGTCCAGGGCTTGTAAAACATTGCTTTGGGGCAGCTCATGGGCGAAAATAAACCCTTGTCCGTGTTGCTTAAAAACATTGAAAATGCCGAACACCATCTCCTGGTAGTCAGAGGTAGCATTTAAGAACACAATAAAATGATCAACGTATCTAAAAACTCTTAAAGCCTTCAAGTCATGAAAAACATTGTTTGAGGACCTGTCAACATGAGCTAAGAAAATGTCGACAAGTACAGGAGCAACACAGGACCCAATGCAAATGCCATCCCGCTGTACAAATGGCTGGTCATTAAAAACGATGAAAGTGACTTGAAGATAAAAGTCTAACAGACTCGGAAAGTTTTCCACAGTCAGCCTGACATCGTTCTGGAACGGAATAGCACCGTTCTCTTCCATGCATTCACGCACAGAAGACAATAATCCATGGTGTGGTAGAGTAAAATAAATCCTGTACATCAACAGAAAAAACATGACCCACTTTTTCATTGCCACGACAAAACTGCGCTATTTCATCCAAATTCTTGATATTGAATGGGTCGTTTACAGTGAGCAACTTTAGTTTCTTTTGCAAGAATTAGCTTACGTTATGTTGCCTACAATCAGACTCGCTGAATGGCATATCAGGCTTATGCGCCTTTGCTGTGAAAAATACAGAAACATTTGCCTTTACTCTTCCGAATAATTTTCGTGAGTGGCACGTGTGCCTCTTTGTTACGAAATTCCACGAACCTCGATTTTATTTCGACCTCTGACCTCTCCTTAAATGCTATGTACCAACCAGGCCCAACAAAAGTTTTACTGAAGTTCCTTGCTGCCAGTTTCGATGTCACTGCTTTTCCAAAGCTACCCTCCTGAGCACAACCTTCCACTATCGGGTGCCCTTCCGTGGTTCCTGCTTCTTGCACGATCGCCTTTCTTCTGCAACACGTGAGGCGGAAGCCAAGCCCAGCATTGCAACCGTCACCATCACCAGCGCGCACGAGGAAAGCCAGATGCCTTGACGGCATTTTGGAGCTTCTGTGTCGCCCGCTGCGTTCAGTCACTTTGGCGCCGGTGGCACGTGCCTTTGGATCCATGCTGCTGGCCATGTGATTGTCTTATTCATGGTTCTTTGTCAGGCGTCCAGGCGAAAGTGCCTGACCTTGGAGCAGAAAGCTCTGCTAATAAAAGTGGAAAGAGGCGACCGGCAGAAAAGTGACATCGCGAAGGAATTGACCAACAAGGAAGCTGTGCTGGATGGCTTTGAAAAGAGGAATCAAAGTGGAAGGACAGGGGCTGAAGACTTGCCCCGTGCATGGACCTGCACTTACTCCGAATTGGCCACAAAGATTTCAAGTGCAGCATGCGACCTCGAAGTCGATCGCTGGCGAAAGTGCAGCCGTGAACAGTGACACTGTAGATGTGTGGCGCCAACATCGGCTCCACACTCTACTTGAAAAGTATGAAGACAAGGACATCTACAACCGAGGTGGGGCTGCATTTTTCTACGAGGTGCTACTGAATCGCACGTTCACTTCCGCTGGCGGATCCTCGTCCGGAGGACAGCAGAGCAAGGGGCATGTCACGGTGCTGTTTGGTGCCAATGCAACTGGCGAGGACAAGCTTCCCTTGTTGATACTGGAGAAGATGGAGAAGCTTCCGAAATGCAACTATTCCCAAGGAATGCATCTACAAAAGTAACAAGCAAGCAACAGAAGTAACCAGCGAGACTGCTACTATTTTTTAAGACTATGTGGACCTTATGGATAGACGGTGTAATGCAAAGAATTGGCAAGTACTTTTCATAATTGACAATTGTCCGAGCCATGGGAGGATCGGCAACCTCAAGGTGATTACTTTTGAATTTTTGTCTGCAAACGCAACCGCAGTATTGCAACCAATGAATCAGGGCATCATTGAGACCAGCTGGAAGCTGGACCACAAGGCTCTTTTGCAGCACATGCTCAGAGCGTATGACGCCAGCAAGAGGCACAACATTGATATGTTTGGTGCGATCCATTTGCTGAACTTTTCATGGAAAGAACTCGCACCTTTGAAGGTCACCAACTGCTTTTTGCACGCTGGCTTTTCTCGCCCTTTCGTCAGCAACCCTGAAGATCACCAGTCTGACGATGACTGGGCTTAAAACCGCTGGTCAAGAGGTAGAAGGCGACTTGAAACCATTTGGGTTGGCCGACACTGACGAGGACGAAGAGCCACATGAAGTGCCAAATATGGTGCAGATGTGGGAAGACCTACACGTGCTGCAAGATAAAGTTGAATCCATGGGCGGTGACAATGGCCTCACGAAATGCTTGGTCAAATTGGAGCAGGGTTTGCTCGCACTCGGCAAGAACTTTAAACAGCCAAAGCTCACTGCCTTTTTTGTACCTGAACAAAGTTTTACTTCACGGAATACAATGCATGTTGTCCTCCTCACAGTTGTAGTGCAGTTAAAGCTCGACTGCTTTAGCTTTTCTCAAGTGGTCGCTTACATCAAAATATCGCTTATAACGGATTTTTTCGGCGTCCTGCTGACTTTGTTATAACGAGGAATTACTGTACCATTCTTTCGGTAAGTGTGCTAAAAGTTCAGAAATTGTAAAATTGGCACCAACATTCTTTTCAGAAGCCAAGATTTGTAGACATATTATTTTAGGCCATTTTTTTTTTTCACAAATACTTTCAAATAATTGTTCTGGTAAATTTCTTTAAAATGGAGACCAGGGTGACCTGTTGGTTCTTATCTAGATTCACCCTTGTAAACGGCAGCCATGTATTTTGTGCAACCCCGTGACGCCATAAGTCTTGCTTGCAGGGCACCTGCATCTTGGCAACATTGTCCTACGAGGCGACAACTGTGTGGTGACAGCCCTGCAGAACCAGCTGCTTGGCCTGCCCAGCCGGCTGCGACCATTGATTGTTCACCTCAAGAAAGTCAGGGTATGCATCCAGTGAGGCCAGCAGAGCACTTGGCTGTTTTTCCTATTGAAGACGAGCTGGGCTCGTCCACCATGTTCGTATTTGGGGGTGCTGCAGTTAAGCTAGCCTCATTCATTAGGGCTTCAACTTCAAAAATTAAAAACAGGCTCAAAGCACGCATTTTGGTTAAGAAAAGGCCTGATTCATGTCAATGGAATTAGAAAATGATGTCCTCCCCTGTGCATACATGCTGGAACAGCTCCATTCAGAAAAAAAAATGCCCTTGTTTGCCGAAGTTTCATGAAAGCAACTACTCATACCAGCATAGTTTCTCTAAGTCAGATTCAGACGACAACCGCGTCTTGACGTATCGGCAGTGGCAACCTTAAATGTAAAAAAGGTTTGCTTTCACTCGCTCACTTTTTCCATTTCATTTTCTGCACCGAAGGCTGGAGAGGTCAGGGCACTTTTCCTGGCGTAGTGCAGTGAAGCCCATTTTCTGTACATTAAAAAAAAATATATTGTTAAGGTGTTTATTGGACGGCACTCCGCGGCAATATGCAGTGGCGACGGTCGTGGCAAAAGCACGGATGTCGAGCATGAGTGGCGTTCAGAAGAGGACGACCCACTAGAAGCCTCTGGAGAGCGCAACCCATTAAACAGTACCAAGGCTTGGCCACAATTACCCCGGGTACAAAAAGGGAGCCGTCCGGTGACCTAACAGCTCGTCACTATGAGTGGGTCATAGTAGGCCTTGAGGTGCTCCACGTTGACTATGTTGTGCCCTCGACGACACATGTCCGAAGAAGGCTCACTGGGTTCGATCAGGTAGTTGACCAGGGATGTTCGTTCGACGACACGGTAGGGGCCTTCGTATTTGGGCAGCAGTTTTGTAGAGAGGCCAGTTGCAGTGGTAGGGACCGAGAGCCATACGAGCGCTTCCAGGAGAAATGTGGGCTCAGAAATGGTGGTGTCACCTCGAATGGTCTTCTGTTGCTCTTGTTCATGCGGCGTAAATGTCTTGGCAAGCTCGCAACACTCTTCAGCAAGTCTGGCTGTGGTAGAAATAGGCGTACACTCAGATGGATCCGGCTTGTATAGAAGTATCGTGTCGATGTTGTGCGATGGATGCCTTCCGTACAATAAAAAGAATGGTGAAAAACCAGTAGTTCTCTGAGGGGCGGTATTGTATGCGTAGGTGACGAAAGGCAGAATGGCATCCCAATTTGTGTGATTGGCGGCAACGCACATTGAGAGCATGTCGCCGAGCGTGCAGTTAAAGCGCTCGGTTAGGCCATTCGTCTGCAGGTGGTAAGAAGTAGTTTAGCGATGAATAGCATGCACTCTTTGAGAATGGCTTCGACAACTTCCGACAAGAAGACACGGCCTCGGTTGCTGAGAAGCTCCTGGGGTGGACCGTGACGCAGTATGAATCGGTGTAGTAGGAAGGAGGCAACATCGTGCGCTGTAGCCGCTGGGAGGGCGGCGGTTTCGGTGTATCACGTGAGGTGGTCAACAGCGACGATGGCCCAGCGGTTACCAGCCGACATCAGAGGAAGTGGCCCACACAAATAGATGCCCACGCACCCAAATGGACGGTTAGGGCAAGGTAATGGTTGTAGACCTGCTGGCGACACGTGCGTTGCAGGTTTTCGGTGTTGGCAATTGAGGCAGGAGCGAACAAACTTCTGCACATAACAGAACATCCCTTGCCAGAAGTATCGTTGTCAAATGTGGTGGTAAGTTTTGGATACCCCAGAGTGCGTGAATTGCGGATCAGAGTGGAATGACTCGCATATTTCAGAACGCAGACTGCGGGGTATCGCTAGTAGCCACTGGCGGCCGTCGGCGTTGTAATTCCATTGGTGCAGTAGGTCGTCACGAATGGTGAAATGGTGGGCTTGACGACGCAACGTGTGAGTACATGGTGTTGCCGACGGATCAGTGAGCAAGTCGATCAGGGAGGCAATTCATTTATCCTTGCGCTGTTTGGTAGCGATGGTGTGAACGTCGATGGAAGAAACTGCAGTGAAAAATACTGAGCAGGGGGTGTTGTCGTCAGGCAAGGGGGAGCGCGAAGGGGCATCGGCGTCAGCATGCTGGCGTTCATTACGGTACAGCATGCGAATGTTGTAGTCTTGGAGGCGAAGTGTCCAGCGGGCGAGACAGCCTGAGGGATCCTTCAATGACGACAACCAGCATAGTGCATGATGGTCGGTGACGACATCACATGGGCGTCCATACAAATAACGTCGAAACTTTGCAAGAGCCCTGGTGATTGCCAGGCACTCTTTTTCCCTGACGGTGTCATTGGTCTCGGCTCTAGTAAGCGTATGACTTGCATATGCGACGACATATTCAGGGAACTCTGGTTTGTGCTGCGCAAGGACAGCGCCGAGGCCTACACCGCTGGCTTCCGTGTGTACCTCCGTTGGGGCCGTAGGGTTGTAGTAGCATAGTATGGGAGGAGACGTCAACAAACGACGGAGCTTTGCGAACGCGTCATCGCACTCGGACGACCACGAATTTAGGGGCCCGTTACTTCCAAGCAGCTTCGTCAGCGGCGATATGGTGTGGCAAAGTTTTGTATGAATCGTTGAAAGTACGAACACAGTCCTACGAAACTGCACAGTTCTTTCATGGACGTAGGTTTGGGAAATTCGGCCACGGCCCGAAGCTTGGTCGGATCGGGAAGAATTCCGTCCTTGGACACGATGTAGCCGAGGATTGTCAGCTGCCATGCTGCAAACCGGCACTTCTTCAGATTGAGTTGAAGGCCGGCGTAGCTCAAACGTGTCAAAACATGCCGCAGACGTTGGAGATGTGTGGAGAAGTTCGGAGCGAAAACGACGACGTCATCCAGGTAACACAAGCACGTGTGCCATTCCAAGTTGCGCAGAACGGTGTCCATCATGCGCTCGAAGGTCGCGAGCGCATTACACGGACCAAACGGCATGACGTTGAACTTGTACAAGCCGTCAGGCGTGTCAGACAGAGGCTGTCTTCGGTCGAGCGTCATCAGCCATGGGTACTTGCCAGTACCCCGAGTGCAAATTGAGAGATGAAAAGAATTCTGCCGCTTGCAGGCTTTCAATCACGTCGTCGATTCATGGCAGCGGATAAACATCCTTGCGAGTGATCTTGTTGAGCCGTCGGTAGTTCACACAGAACCGCACAGAACCGTGCTTCTTCGCAACGAGAACAACAGGAGACGCCCATGGGCTGTCCACATCGCGTCGAAGCATATCGTCGACTTGGTCATTAATTACCCGACGTTCTGTGGGAGACACTCGATATGGCCATTGCCGCAGTGGTGGTTGGGCGCCAGTGTCGATGCGATGCGTAACAGCGGAGGTGCTGACGAGAGAAGTTTGCCCGACATCAAAAGAACTTCCAACAGGCACAGAAGCTGAGAACGCTGAACCGATGTGAGGTTGTCAGCACTGGAGGAACCAAACACATCAGCAGGTGACGAATCGGACGTGGAAACGGCACTGAGCGTATGGGAACTGGGATAGTGCGTGGCATCTAGTGCATCCATAACTTGTGCATCTTCGAGGTGTTCCACTCTGCCGAGACATTCCCCTCGCACCAACGTAACAATGTACAGAGATGGGTTGGTAACAAAAATAGCGGTGCTGCCCTGAGTGACTTCCACGGTCGCGAAAGGTACGAGCAAGCCTTTCCTAGTGCAAACACGGTCGGATGGCGAAATGAGTGCAGTGGTGTCGGAGAGACCAGCGCAGTCGACTGACACAGCCGTCAACGAGTTTGGAGGCACTTTGGTGTCGTCTTTGGCGAGGATCTTGCTCGATACCGAGGAACTGTCTGCTGGCATCAAATCTGAGTACGGGGACAGTTCGATTTCGGCTGGTGCGCAATGAATTAGGGTGTCGTGGCAGGAGAGAAAATCCCATCCCAGGAAGACGTTGTGGGAGCATGCAGTAGTAATTATGATGAACTTGACGCTGTACAGAATGTCCTGAATGACGACGCGAGCTGTACAGACAGACAGACAGACAAAGAACTTTATTTGGTCCTGAGAAGACGAATGCCCCGTCAGGGGGTAACGTCCGCGGGCCGCACCCACGATGGAGCCGGGAGGTTGAGACTCTCGGCGACTTCGCGGGCTCTCTGGACAGCCCTGAGCTGCTCTTCCTTGGCGGAGCTAGTGAGAAGTCGGAGCCAGTCTTCCTCCGTGGAGGGAGACCCTGAGCCACCGCGCAAGTCGTGGCACTGCCACAGCATGTGCTGAAGAGTGCACCTGGGATGTCCGCAACGCGGACAGCCCGGGCTGATGCCTTCTATGAATTTAGATTGTATAAACGGAGACTGATACGTCGCTGTCTGTAGCATTCGCAAGGTGATTGCCTGTGGTCTGTTTAGGTCTCGGTGTGGAAGCGGAAACTTCCGACGACCCAGTTGGTAGTGCTTACACACCTCGTTAAGGGGGGACGCGCCCTTTGAAAATCGAAAAATCGCGAAAAACTCGGTTCTTGAAAAACCGTATATTTGGGCTGTACGTATTACAAACGACCTTTCCTGTAATTATGAACGCCTAAAACATCGTAAAAGTACGTCAAATCGGGTAATAACGAGCAGCGGCAGCTGCTGCGCCGGCCAAAGAAGCGCCGAAACAAGCCCAACTTCGAGCGAGCACTGTTCCCGCGCCGTTCAACCGATCGGCGCCATCTTGGTTTTGTTTTGTTCGTGAATTCCCGCACATTTCTTTACCACCCGCGGCGGTAGGGGTGGTGGCGCGGCCGAAGCATGATTCGCCACGGCCGGTCTAGAGGAGCGCGCTCGCTCCTTCCCTTACGGCCTAAGCAGCCGCCGGGAGTACAATGGAACTTTTTCTATACAGTCACGACGGCGCGCTCCGCGTGAGGGCGTCGCGAGCCAACCGCCCAAAGCGCGTTTCGCCGCATGCGCTTCGTGTTGTAAACCAGCTGTGCCCGGCCAATTTCTTGTGCTAATTACTTCTTTCGGTTGTAGCAAGCGGTGAAGGAAGTACAGGTGCGTGTGGGGACAGTCTGCCTTTCTCGGCACTTGGCAATAGAAGACGCACACGCAGCGCTACTAGCAACAACAATATTTTTTAACACCCGACCACCTTATATTTGATGGAGGCGAAAATGCCTGAGGCCCGTATGCTTAGATTTAGGCGCACGTTAGAGAACCCCAGCTGCCACAGCAGTGCATTTTTGGTGGGCCACGCATATTTACAACGTCACAGAGGGGATTACCCATCTTACCTGGAAAAGATGAATGTAATGCGTGCAGTGCAAGTATTGTCGCTCCAAGTCATTGGCGCACTGGAACATCTGCGAAACTTGAGGGGCAACTCCTCTATTGTTATATTCAAGGATGCAGCATCCACAATCAACTTCATGAAAGCCATAAAGAGATGGTTCGACATTCACAACACTACGTACAGTGGAAATGACTACAAACTTCCCATCTCAAAGCAGGACGACAGCCGAATGCTGTGGCTGGAAAATGAATTTTCAGGCTACATTAAGCGCATCCAGGATTCTTCTGTCGCCGCTGGCGTTGGAAACTTTACAGACGAGACGTACACTGCCCTGCTTTTCACCACAAAGTCCACAGTGGAGACAGTCCGATTTCTCCTGAGAAAAGGAGTAAACTATGTGCTCACGAAGAAATTTAACAGTGATCCTATAGAGGCATTGTTTGGAAAATTGAGGGCAATGTGCGGGGGCAATCACGCGCTAGACGCAAGAGCCGTCACAGCTGCTTTGACCCACATTGTCAAGGAAAAGGCGCTACCTTCAAAAGACATGGGCATTCGCGACGAAAACATTGAAGAAGCGGCGGTGTCTATTCCGGAAGATGTTATTGAGGAACTTGAAGCTCTGCGAGAACCTCCTCGCAAACCACCGACTTCTGTTGCCTATTCAGGCTTGGTGTACGTATGTAGGTGGTTACATTGCCAAACTCATCACTGATGTCGGTTGCGAAACATGCGCCATGCTAGTGACGACAAACAAAACGAGCAGTCCTTTGTATCATCATCTCCGTCAGCAAGAAGCCTATGATCTACACTACCCAAAGCCGGAGTTACTATCAATGGTGGACACAATTGTGACGTTCTTCGAGAAAGCAGTCAAATATCTTCCTCGAACGAAAATCCTCGAGACTCTGCAATTGACTGTTGAGCCATACTTTGAAGATTCGCCACTTCTGGACTGTCCGGAAGGTGTGGACAAGAGTCACGCGAGAGTGCTGGCTCATATTATTTCTGAGAAGTTTCTCCGGATTCTTCTTATTAACTACACAAAAAAGTTAACAGATCAGAATGACAGGCCTTCCGGTTTTATTCACAAGCCCTTGCGGAAGCATATCAGGCTGTGACAGACTTGACTCCTTTAAACTGTGATCGTCACTACAGTGTTTTACCAGCAGTGATTTTTTTTTCAGTTCTCCATGCGCATATTGTTGTAGTACCAAGGAAAACATTCTGTTTCCCATTGAAAGGATTCTCTGAAAGTGTTTTGTTTCCTCTTCGTCTGCAGCGTGGCCGTCCCATTATGCAGTGACTTTACTTTTTTGAAGTATTTGTTTCAGTATTAAGGGGGGACGCGGCTTTCGTATCGCAAAAAATGGCAAAAAAATCGATTTTCTGAAAATCAAGTTTTCAGTTTCTGGAACCCTTTTTCTATCTGATTCCAAAATATCTACACTGAAAACCACCCAGAAGTGCTTCGAAAAGTTTGTTTTGCCCTCCGAGGTGGCGAAAATTATTGTGGAAATCGCAAAAAAAGAGCGATTTTCAAAAAATTGTAGCTCCGCGATGGCGTGACCGCGAACCAACTTCTTGGGCTTGTTCGAAAGGGCATTTCTCCGCGTTCAAATTCCCCGCTTCAGCTGGCTCCTCCATTCAGAAAGAAGCGCACAAAAAGCAAACGCTAGAGAGTCGTTCCGAGGCCTCCGATTGGTCGCGTCCGCCATGTTGCCCCAGCTCGCCTCGCCATTGGTCCGATGCTCGCTCCGGGAGATCGTCGTCTGCCGATTGCACGTCGCGAGTTCACGGCTGTCGAGAATCGCGCTACTTCGTGACACGTTCGCAATTGTTCTGTGTTCACGGCTCGACGATCACTTAGAATATAATTACGCTTTAGTTTGGAGCTGCAAGAGGAAGTTCGATCTGATTACGATGGTGCGCCGCGCTCCTAGCGAACATCGCAAACGCGAGTCTCGGACCGACTCTAGCGTTGACTTCAGCGTCGGATTCGCGGTTAGATGTTTTGATTTCTGCTTATCAGCACTTCTGACATCGTGACGAAGGCCATCGCGGGACGACTCTTTGTACTCACGACCACGCATTACGCACTTCGAAGCAACGGGCACCACGCCTGCGCACCTACTGCTCGGAGTCGTCACTAGGCCTAACTCCGCTCACGGCGCCGTTTAGCGAGACGAACCTCGAACCTTGCGGGCAAGAACAACGCGCTAGCGTACCCGCGGCTATGTGCTTCTTCGCAAGCGAAGAAGCACATTGCTCGCCGGCATTTCGGAACCGCGGATGGGCGGATCGTCATCGTAGCTTCGCATTCGCGAATCGTCACCGAACGCCGCCACCAAGCACATCACGCGCCGGCACCACAGACCCCGCGGCCGAGCACTTCGCGGTCAGAGTGCTGTCAATAAGCACTAGTGATGTAATTTAGACGTGCTTGGAGCCGTGCTTGGTATCGCCGCAGGCGTTTATGAATGTTCTGAAACAATGAAAGCCTCGTAGACTAGCGCTGCCGCGATCGGCCGAATGATAATACGTTTCACACGCGAGAATGGCAAAAGAACGTGTATGAAGCAGGGGGACGAATTTTTATCTGCCCGACTTGCGTCACTGAATAAACTGCTCAAAAATCCCTGTGCCACTAACGTCTTGGCCATAACTGTTTGTTATTTGGAACGAAGGCATCGGCTATCACGGTGTGAGCCATTTTCTGTCACAACAAACCTCTCTCTTTATAAAAAATATTCAATGATTAATTGTAATCAATAAGCAAGACATAATTATGCTAATGACAGCATAAATACAAGAAATATGTGTAATTATTTCAGTATATGGCCTTATTAGATTGCAATATCTTCTTTTCTGTCATGTCTATCACACCACTCCTTCATACAGAGAACTTGGTTTGAAATCCATACTGGTTTTTGTAGATCAAAAAAAGAAGGAGGTTATGAAAAAAGAACAAAGGCACACTGGAGAAAGGCCACATGTCCAAGAAGTGAAACACCATAAAAAAAAACCAAAGACCACAATCTTTAGGTGTTTTAGAGAAGGCCAAACTTTAAACGCAGTTTTCTCAATACTGTTTTTTTGGCATGTTGCTCAGCTCGTGGAGCAGATATCTTGGCATCTACTACACAGATTTTGATTCCGTTTTTTTTCTTTTAATCCTTGAAGTCTTGTTGACAGGATGACATTAATCTTTACCTTGCTTAGGGCATAGTTTTTTTTGTATGTGATAATTAGTGCATGAGAAGTTCTGATGCAATACATGAAGCTGATGGGGATGTTATTTGTAAAAAAACTAAAAGGAATAGACATTTTTTAATAATGTCATCCTGTGTAGTGTTCTTTTGAGTAAAGATCAAAACCACTTGGACCTTCCTGGCATGTTTTGTTACAATGCTAGGCTTTTCACCAGCAGAGTATGTCATCAGATCATGTAACATAGTGTAATTTGAAAACTACTCGAGATATCGCAATGAAACTTCATATATAGCTATTCGAGACACTCTTCAGTGTGCCTGCCAAATTTCATTACTCTAGGTCAACAAACAAAAAAGTTTTTTTCGATCGCCACCTCCCCCCTTAACCGCAATGTAGACAGCTCAAATATAGACCAAACATCGATTCTTAGCCAAACAATGAACAACGCACGCGGGCCAATGCACACAGACAACCTTATGCATATCCACCTAAGTAGTCCGCAAATGAGATGCGCGAACGTCGATTGAATGAATGATATATGTTTCAGTTTCCCACTAGCACAATAAGAAAGTTGCCGCGCAGTTGCCACGAGCAACTGCGCGGTGGACCGTGGCCACCGTGGCGTTATGCCGTGGCAGCAGACGACGCGCCGATAGTGGCGCAAGACGGGACTGCAGCGCCGCTAGTTCTCGTGACTGCCGTTCGGACCACCCTCCTCCGCTGGCGGAGATACGGAGCTTTGAAACTGAGTTTGTTCTAGTAATGTTGCAATGAAGACCAACAGAGGCCAGGAAGGAAGGCACAGGGGACTGTAGTGTTGGTTATGATTATGACCTCAATTGAAAGGAATTTATCAAAAACAACAAATAATATCCCCGATGCTTTTCTTGGCTAATTGGTTTTCATTCTCACCAGAAATTTACATTAGGCTCTGAATCAGCACCGCGACACAAAAGGAAGAAATTTGTCTCCTTCTCACACATCCAAACAATCACTTGTGAAAAAGACACACCTCCACACAGCAGCATCGGCAATGCTCTGCTCACGCTTTGCATTGCTGCTGTCTCACTGGACGGTGCCTCGCAGTTTATAACCACAGCGATCGTTAATAAACCTCTTCGCACACTATACACATTGATTTGAGTACATTTTTATTTTTCATGACAGTGGTGCTCACATTGACAAAGCAGCGGTGAATACGTTGTTTCACTGCATACTACTACTTTGGACGCAATAGAGACAGCAGCAGCAGCAGTGCTGGTGCCGTTTTCCACCACAAAACCTGAGCCTCGTTGAGTGAATTACTTTACTGCCAGCATTTCGGTAGCAACATCATCATGATAGGGACATTTTCTTTTTACCAAGGCAGTCGGCATACAACACAGGAATGTTTTATACAGTTGAACATGACATCACGTAGTGTACAAACTTCTGGAAATTAATCAACACCAATACTATGCTATGTATGCATGTGAAAGTTAAACCAGCCTTATGAAATACATAATGGCTTTTTTCATGCCTCGAACATGTTCTGGGTGTACTGCCCTACAGCTTTTGATTCTCCATTCACAGTACCACAATGTGGAGTCATACGACAAAGCCACACCTGCATACACAGCGTGTGCCTTCAAAGGCTTTCTCAACTCTGTGACACTATTTCTACACATTCGAGATTAATCCTGGGACAGAAAAATTTCATCCAAAACAAGATGCGCTGCTAAGTCTAGGGATGGGCAAATAGCAGAGCTGTGCGCATTGCAAAATTTTGGGTGCGAAGCGAATTCGAATATTGAAGTGTGAGTGCGAATCGAATCGAATATTTTTCTAATGTTTCTCGAATACTTCTAGAATATTTTTCGAATACTTCGAAGTGAAATTGCAGAAAAAAAGTTATAGAGGATTCCTAATCATATTCTTATGAGATAGCAACATGAAAGCGTTTCTTTTCGCTAGGTTGAAGCACTGGCGGGGTGGTGTTTCATAGTTGTCTTATTAAGAATGAGGCAATGTAGAGGCCGAATTGTATTTATGTACATGATTTGGTGCAACCAAAGTGTTGCCGACAACACTTTACACGTGATAGGCAAAGATGCCATCTCCTCAGCCTCTCATCTTTCAACTTCTGTGGAAGCCCAACTGATGTCGCGGACAAGGGTGTGCTCCCTTCAAGTCCGGAGTTCCAAGTCTGCCTCGTAGACATCGATGTATAAGAACATCTGAAATTTTTGATGCTAAAAAGCTTCGGCTTCCGATTTTTCGGACTTCCTGCCCAAATTTCAGGTCCAAAACACCATTAATTGAGCCCCCACCTCTGCCCCATCTTTCATCTCCATGTTGGAACCAGCGTTTTCTTGAGTTGGTACATTTGAGACCGCAGCAGAGCTTAAAAGGCAGCTTTGCCGCAATACCAGGGTGTGATGAGGTGAAGCATATTGAATATCTAGGGACCACTTCCAGCCGGACATTGACTGTGTCTTGGCAAAGATTGACCGTAACGGAGCTTGAAAGGCAGCTTTGCCGCAATACCGGGGTGTGATGAGGTGAAGCATATTGAAAATCTTAAGGGGTCACTTTCAATCTGACGTTGACTGTATTTGTTTTTGGGAAGTTCGAATAGTTCAAATAGTAAAATTCCAGTGTGAATCGAATCGAATAGCAAACACTATTCGAAAAATATTCGAAATTTCAAATATTTGCACACCCCTAGCAAATAGTGATTTGGTCGAATAATTTCAAACCCAATAGTTCAAATAGTATATATCACACATTATAAACAAAAATGTGCATTTTTGTCACGAACCAGCCTACTTGCTCAATATTTTTAAGATTGAAAACCAAGCCTGTGCAAATGTCACTATTTTGGTTCAAAGCAAAGTGGAAGGAAGCAACTTTGAATAGTAGCAGGGTGCAAATTATAAGCGGTAAAAAAATACATTACGTTTTAAAATTTGCTATGCTTAGCACGTATAAGCAGATATAACATGCTTTTTAACTTACAAAAAAAATTAATCAAGGTGCAGGTAAAATGTTCATTTAAGAGTCATGAACCGTCCCTTGTGCCTGGTGAAAAAACACACCCTGCAGACACTGCTATGAACAGCTCAGCCAGATGTTGCAGTCATGTGCAGCAAGCAGAGTTGAGAAGCAGAGCACGAAGTTGCCATTTTCTCACAGGCGCCTCTTTGCTTACAGAGATAGGCGCTCACTCTCTTCAGAGCTGCCGGCACTTGCTGTTTGACATCAAAAAACAGGTAGTATGCTATTGGCCAATAGCCGATATAAATAGAGAGCAGCATTTAGGTCAGGCATGCCTTTTGGCATGACCACATGTCAGCACAGTGCTCCATAGTCTGCTAACATTACACAGTAGCCACACTACTAGCATGCGAGGAATCACAACGGGAGAGATCGTGCAGCTCAAGGTCTCCACACCCCCCCCCCTGCCATCACTCCCCATGTAGCTTCTGGTGCATTCAGACAACAGACCGAATCCGGATTTGTCGTGGAAGTGGACGGCTAATCCGCGGATAATCTGCCTGCAGGCGCATCCACATGACGGACGGTGTCCTAGGAGAGAACAGCCGGATTACTATCGACCGCATACTCTGCGCTCACCTGCGCCCGCTGGCAGCAGATCGGTTTGAGAGTATTCAAAAACATGGAAGCCGACAGAACACGAAGCTGGCCGAGCTCTGTCAAGTATTGTCAGGACTGTAATTTGTTTCAGTGAAATCGGTGTTGTTGGCGGAATGGCTGAATGAAAAGAAGAATCTGCTTTACAAAGAGCTGCTGGAGACAGACCTCGCCGCTGTCATGCGTGGGGTCCCGCATACGAAGGGAGGATACAGCGATGCGCCGATATCGGCAGTCTTTTTTTTCTTTGGCGGATAACAGGCACCGACAGTGCACACTGCACTGCTGTACATTGTTTTCTTCTTTCAGTTCGCATCTTGACCTTAAAATCAGTGTTCAAACATGGGCCATGTTCTGAGACAACCGCTTTCGGCGACAGCGCCACTTTGCCTGCTGAAGAATCCTGCGTGTGCAATGATTAAAGCGATAACTTACCCGCTACTCTCCAACCTGCCAACCAGCGTGAATTACAAGAGATATATATCTCAAAGGTAATCACCTTAGAATGCGGCCCCAGAAATAAACTGAACTAAGCGCCAGCAGAGCTGAAATCAACTGCGAGGACAGCGGTGCGGCTCGAGCAGAAGAAAAGTGTACTGGTTGCCAGCCTGTTTGCCCACTAAAGCTGCGGCGCTCCGTCGCCAGAATCCCGATGTGAAAAACAGGTTGGGCTCATCTGTCCGCGAGCCACGCGGATGAGGAGAATCGCTGATGTGAGGTCACGTGACGCACTCTCTGCCCTGTCGTCTGAATGCACCATTCCAGCGTGCTCGTTGGGATCTTTGTAGTTCTGCAATCAATTTGTGAGGCAATAAACTCTGCTAGGGAGGTCATTCGATAATTACTTGGAAAAGTGGTTCAGGGCCCCTTCAAGTGTGGCGTTGCGAAAGTGCTGCTTTCTTCTGGATTAATGGTTTCACAGCATAGCAGCCCCATGTTGCAGAGAAACCATCTGTTCAGGGGGATTACACATGTAAAATATGTCCATTCGTTGTTTTCGAATACTGTAAAACTTCGGAAATCTTAAATTCGTTTTGAAGCAAATTCAAACAATCAAAGTGCTTGAATATTCGCCCACGCCTAGTCTTGTCCCTACCACCATTAACCCTATCCATACAGAGTCTTTTGCAAGGTCAAATTATATCGGTCGCGAAACGTGGAACGCACAGTGGTCAAAAACCTATTGCCACAGACATCAACGCCCACTGCCGTACGACTGAAGCATGACTAGGTGAGGAGGGGACAGATAACGAAAACCAAAAACTCAATTCGAATACTGTTAATTTTATATATGCCAAAGTAAACTAGAATTTTACTTTACGGTTTATCTGACATTTGGCTAAACAGTTGATTGCCTCATTTTTTCGGTCGAGCACCATAAATGGGGGGCAGGCAGTCTGCGAGAGAGAGAGAGAGAGACTCTTTATTGGAAAAACAGAGATTTTTGCCGGCGTCAGTATACCGCTGGCATGCTGCTCTGTGTAGGGATGGGGAACGGGATTGACAGACTAAAGAAGAGAGGGAAGGAAATAATAATAAAAAGAAAGAATATAAAAAAATGAAATGCGCAAGTGAACCTGATAGAAATATTTACAACGAGTTTGTCAGGTAAGTGAAGCCGTTGCTGTATGAAATAATCATGCAATCACTTAAAGCTTTCCTACTAGGCCAATGTTTGACAAGTAATTAAACAGGGACTGTAAAACCCGTCGCTGTTTAGAAGGGCCGGACACTGGGCCTAATATGTTGTGCAACGTTAATTGATCGTGACAAATCATGTCCATTTGTCTCTCAAACAATGCTCTCTCATCGCGGTACGCGGAGCAGTCCAGTAATATGTGCGCTGCTGTCTCTATGCTGCCACAGTTATCACAGCAGGGACTAGTGGTGCGCCCTATGCGGTACAAATAACCGTTCGTGTATGCCACGTTCAGTCGAAGACAATGGTACAGTGTCTCAAGTTGGCGAGGAAGGGTTGAGGAAATTTTCGCTCTCACTTCTGGATCAATGCAACGCAGACAGTTATCTTGTTGGAGCGGCAGATTCCAGAGGCGGTCATTTTCTTGATAGGCATATTTTTTTGCGATGTTCGAGGCGTCGACTTTAGTAAAAAATATTCTTCTGAATTTCCGGTACTGGAGTCCATTTCGGGCTGCTTCGTCCGCTTTTTCGTTTCCTGAAATACCAGCATGGCCAGGTATCCATTGGAACTTAATGTAATGTCCATCAATCTTAGCCTTGTGATGAAGATAGGCGATATCAGATGCTACACTTTGGTGATTACCATGCTTGTGCCTGTTCCACATAATTTGTAGGGCTGCTTTAGAATCTGTAAATATCACCCATGAGAGAGCGACATCTTCTACGTCAGCTGAGCTATATGGCATTAAAGAGGCTCTTAAGTTTATACTACGACAGCAGTCTGCTATGTGGGCTTGTGTTTAGTTCGGCACATTGTCGGGCCATCGAGGCATCGCTCACTTTTGTGCGGTGGTTTTGTGCGTATCTTCCCGTAGGTTATTTATTTGCTTACGTGTTGCTTACTGGCCTGACACTTCAGAGAAGCTGAACTCGCTCACAGAATGTGTAGATAACCGCTCCTGTGACTGCAGACTGCTTCCACTGGCGCACAGCCGATGTGCCCTCGCGTTTTGTGACGGTGAATGCGGCACGCTAAGCGATGAAACGCTGTACTGTAGGGTTGCCAAAGTGGTAGTTTCAAGGCTCGCTCCAGTGGTTTTCCTCAACTGCGCAATGTCAGTTTTCAAACTATTGTGCCGAGCCGTTGCATCAATTCCTTCATGTGCAAAGTATTTTGGTGTATATCGCGAGTGCACAGCTATTTGGCTCATAAAACAATCTTGCTTCCCCAATCTTTCTTGTTGAGCTTCCTTTTCTCTCGCACATGCAATTGGTGAGCCACAAGGACCCGATAAGATCGTGCAGTTATCAAAAGCATGTGAAAGGTTACCAATTTAAAAAAAAATCAATTTCGCATCATGTAGTGCAAATGCGCAACGGAAGCGGATGTGACGTCATATTTTATTTTTTATTTTTTGCTTGCTGTTAGTTGTCCCCGCGATACGTAGATGGCGGTGATGTCAGCGAGCCGCCAACTACTTGACATATGGGCTTCTATAGATGTTTCGCTGCGAGTTTACGTATACCTTGGTTTTTTTGCCAAAAACGACAGAAGCATACCGATTTTTTTTTGCCTATTTGATTCTACGTGCTGTGAAAAATTAAAAGAACTATTCAAAGGCGCTTTATTCGCAAGATACACGCAAAATATACATATTGTGGCGAAGCCTTGGTACTGTTTAGTGGGTTGCGCTCTCCAGAGGCTTCTAGTGGGTCGTCCTCTTCTGAACGCCGCTTGCACTCGGAGTCCGTGCTTTTGCCTTGACTGTCGCCACTGCGTATTGCCACTAAGTGCCATCCAATAAACACATTAAAAAATTGGTGGAGAGTGCTGTGCCGTCACAACTTCTGTCCTCATTCGATGCCCCTGGTGCTTCGATCCCGTACCCTGCCATCTACCATTCCTCAAGACGCCGCCCAGCAGACACTTCCGCCTGCGCCGACCTCATGCCCCGGTATCCCTCGAATTCGCGACCCCCCTATCTTCACTGGAGCAGATGGGACCGACATGGAGGACTGGCTCGCGATTTATGAACACGTGAGTGTCCCCAATAAATGGGACGACGCAGGAAAATTGACCAACTTGGTTTTCTACATCACGGGTGTGGCAGGCCTGTGGTACAACAACCACGCCTCAGATTTTGCGACGTGGTCCGACTTCAAGACCACCGTTATCAACGAGTTTGGCCGCCTTGCCGTTTGTAAGCTGCAGGCCGAACAGCGTTTACGCAAACGAGCTCAGCAGGCCGGTGAATCCTTCACAAGCTACATAGAAGACATCCTCGATTTATGTTTAAGAAAGTCGACGCCACCATGTCTGAATCTGACAAGATCAGGCACATTATGAAAGACATCGACGACGATGCCTTCACGATGCTCCTCGCCAAAAACCCCAGCACAGTGGCAGAGGTCATAACGCTCTGCCAAAACTATGAGGAGCTGAGCCGGCAGCGGTCGATAACCCCCCGCTCTCCATCACGCGACGCTGAGCTCGCTGGCTTGTCGACCATATCCGACTACTCCGCATTGCTCGCAGATGTGAAGTCATTCGTGTGCGAGGAAATCGTGTGCCAGTTGTCTCTGCTGGACTTTTGCTCACCCTCAGTACGTTCCACGGCCGTCAACCACTCTTCTCCCTCCCCTCCATCGAGCGATTGAGCAAGAAATCGCGGAGGTCATGCCTGAGTACCACCAGCACCATCCGGTTCCTGCACCGCTGTTTCACGCCCAAATGTCGCAAGGCAGTAATCCCTCTGGCTGCCCCACACAGTTACGCCGAAGCGGGTGTGCTGGCTACCTATGCCGACGTAATGCATAGGCCACGACTGCAGCCCCCCATGCCGTCATATCAGTTGCCACTCCGTCAATCACACCCTGCGCCATGGGCGGGCCCTGCTCCAGCGAACCGATGGTGCACATCTGACAACCACCCCATATGCTTCGCATGCAGTTACACTGGCCATGTGGCACATTACTGCAATCGTGTGCAGCCGCCTTGAGTCGCGTCGCCCGCCACCAGGCAGTCGAACCGCCCATTTTACGACCCACCTATGCCGCTGTCACCGACGTCACGCCAAGCTCCATCTACTCGGCGCTCTCAGTCTCCACGACGTCGATCACTGTCGCCGATGCGGCCACGTCGGTCGCACGCAACCAGGAAAACTAGTCGTTGCAGTCCATGAGGCAAGGGCTGCGACGCTATCGAACTGCGAAAGCCCTCAGCGAAGCCCACTGAACGTGATAGACGTGTTTGTGGACGGTGTTCGCGCATCTGCCCTTGTCAACACTGGAGCTGCCGTATCCGTTAGGGACAAAAAATTGAGCCGATAACTACGAAAAGTGACGACGCCACTTTCCGGGATGTCCCTCTGTACAGCCAGCTCCCACAGTATTCATACTACGGCAATATCTACTTGGGGACAAACAATCCAAAGCCAATCAGCAGCTCACAATCGACAGACTTATCCACGACTTAGAAAACTCTGGCATGACCGAGACACAAATTACAGACGAGCTGGCTTCGAGATATCTTTGTATCGAACCCGGCTCACAAAATGACTACCCCCCTGCGACACAAGAAAACGGGACGGACCCGCTGGGCTCCCCCTTCACGTGCGCGGAGGTGCGAGAGGTACTCCACGAACTGAATGGCAGATCAGCACCGGGTCCCGATGGGATCACTAACAAACTTTTAAAGAATTTGGATGACGCGGACATCGAGGTTCTCATGAATAAATTCAACGAGGTATGGGACACTGGCGAGGTACCACAGGAATGGCGCATCGCCACCGTAATTCTTATCCCGAAGCCGGGGAAACCCTTGGAGCTTGGCTCACTAAGGCCAATTTCACTCACTTCGTGTGTGGGGAAGGTTGCTGAGCACGTCATCCTCAATAGGGTCACTAAATTTGCAGAAGAAAGGAATCTACTTCCATTTAATCAAATTGGATTCCGGCCATCCATGTCCACATAAGACGTAATGCTCCTTCTAAAACACAAAATCATTGACAAGGCCACCAGAGATACCAGAGCCGTTCTGGCACTCGACCTGGAAAAGGCCTTCGACAAGGTCAAACACTCTCACATACTTGATTCAATTAAAGAAGCAGGTCTAGGAGAACATTTCTACAAGTATGTAAGCTCCTTTCTTAAGGACAGAAAAGCCACCATTCGCCTTGGAGCTATGGGCTCGAGAACAATTGATCTCGGACCCAGAGGCACACCGCAAGGGGCAGTACTCTCCCCGTTCTTATTTAATTTATCCCTGAGAGCTCTCTCCTGCAGTCTGGCCGAGATTGAAGGTCTCGGTCACGCCTTCTATGCCGACGACCTCACACTTTGGTGCGAGGGAGGTAGCGACGGGCAGATCGAAGAGTTATTGCTAACAGCGATCAGAGTCGTTTAGGATTTTCTTAACAGCGCAGGACTCTGCCTATCGGCTAAGAAATCTGAACTGCTACTATGCCGACCCACAGTCGGTGCAAGGAAAGGGGCATTTCCTGATATTTCTATAACCACAGCGAACGGATCCGTTATACCGGTCGTACGCAAAGTTAGAATCCTTGGTATGTTCTTGGAGGAGGATGGCAGTAACGCCTACACCTTAGAGCGCATAGCAACCAAAGCAGATTCTATGACAAAATTAATCACGAGGGTGGCCAACAAACGAGGGGGGCTATCTGAAGAGAACCTTCGCCGACTCTTCCACGCCTTCCTGATAAGCCACATCAATTACATAGCCCTGGCCCACAAGTGGACCAGACGGGACGAGGCTCGACTGGAATCAATCATTCGCAAAAGCATAAAAAAGGTACTGGGTCTCCCACAAAGCACCAGTACCGAAAGGCTCTTGGAGCTCGGCGTTCACAACACCTTTAGAGAAATAGTAGAGGCGCAACAGGTGGCACAAGTTGTAAGACTGGCTTCCACGGAGGCCGGCAGACAGTTACTAGCATATATTGGTATATGTTCCAGCATCACCAGACAAAGGGAGTGCACACTTCCCGTGAAAATTAGGGAAATGTATTCGGTATCTCAGATACCCAGAAACATGCACCCTCAATACAATTACGGCAGACGCAAAGCGAGGGCCAGGGCCCTTCTCAGCAGAGCGGCAAACATTGAGGACAACGTCGCCTTCGTTGACGCTGCGCAATACGCAGCTTAAAATCACTTTGTTTCAGCGGCTACGTCGCTGCGGGGGGAGCTGCTGACATCGCTTACGATTAAAAACACGGACGCTGATAAAGCCGAACAGGTGGCGGTGGCCATCGCCATGGCCACAACGAACCGTTCCACCATATTCACAGACTCGCGAACTGCCACCAGAGCGTTCATGAAAGGCTCGGTATGCAAAGCCGCCGCTCGCGTTCTCTCTGCTGCACCTTGGCCAGGCAAAAAGCACCTAATCTGGTTCCCCGGTCACGTGGGCAGTGATGCTCATGAAGCCATCCCTAACGCCAACAAACTTGCACACTTCCGGGCGTAAGGTCTCACCCGCCACGCCGGAAGTGGGCACTCGGAGGCCGAGAGAGGGCAGTGGCAACGGGACCCTCTCCTCACATTTAACTTCCAAGCATAGGAATTTCTAAGCGAATGAGGGTTTTCAGCGTAAATTTTATAACTACCACCACAATTTTAGCCGCTGCCGTCTTATCGAGACCAAGAACAACCCAACACGTTTGTAAAAGCCTTTATAGTGTACAAAGAAGCATACTTACTCGAGATACGGAAAACGGTCTAGAAGAACAGTACTCATGTTGTCTACAATTTATTGAAAAACACTTTCTCGAAAAACATCACCAATGCTTTGCAATGTTTACTAGACACGTTTTCGCGATGGTTAAAGGGATACTGACCCAAAATCGGAAAATTTTACGAGAACTCTGTAAATGAAATCTCACTGTGCGATTGCATCGAATAGATGTCGTCTCTGAGCAATTTTTTCAGCGGATAGTAGTATTTTTGGCGTCGCATCTTTCTACGTCGCATCCTTCTATGTCGCATCCTTCTACGGTGTCTTAAACAATTCGAACAGATCGGCCGTGATGTGAGCAACGAGCAGTTATTCGCGCGTACTCTGTTGCTAGAAGAGTCGTCAGTATTGACTCCTTCGCACAACTTCAGTTTTTCAACTTTACCGAGCAGATGTTCCATGCCTGCAGCACTTGTTACACTCTACGACAGCCGTTTGCGTTCCGTGCTGATAGCCGTTCACTACGCAGTTAAACTGCTCGTCAACTACAGTTATCTTTTGCACATGTAAGTCTCCGTTCCCGAAGCAAAGTGTTGGATTGGGCTAGTTGGTATGCCATTAACAAACTGCTCAGCGCAAAAAATTTGACACGGTACACATAGAAAAGACGAGAACCAGCACTGGTCTTCGTCTTTTCTATGTGTACCGTGTCAAATTTTTGTGCTGAGCAGTCCGTTCCCGAGCCGGCGAGTGTAAAATATTCCGCACATCTTGTTCGATACCTCCTCGTAAAATCTCTCGAAAATCCACTGCTTTGAAGGCATAGCGACAGTTGACAATTGATCGAATGTCAGTGTGATGCAACTCTCAGTCTCGGTAGCGTATATAGGTAATCGCCTGCTTTTCTATTTCTGGCAGCTCCTCCAAACTGGGCACTGGGCTTTCACGGGACGCCATGCGTTTTCGGGGGAATTTGCGCCTTGGTCCCGAACATTTTAGCTTTGAAATGTGGGGTGGAAGTGCTGGGAATAAGCATGGCACGGCATCGGGCGCGAGTTCCCACTTTCCACTTGGGATCAAAACTTCTTGTCCCGCAACGACACGACGACAGTGCTTTAAAGCACAATGTCGTCACTCTCAAAATGAACGTCACAGACCTTGCATTTCGCAGTAAGCTTTCTATCTTTGCGATGCAAAGCTTGAATGGCGTAGGGTCTTTTGGAGGTCCCAAGAAGTGTCGTGAAGCGCAGTCGTCGTTGCAGTAGACGCTCTTGCAGCCCGGCACAAAGCAAGTCGGCATACCGCACTGTGAATGTGTTCGCCCTCATTACGCTTCGTACATCATGCACGTGTCTTCGTACAAGACGCTAAGCCTGGTCAAGAACAGTTGCAAAAATGACGAGCCAGCAAAGCGCAGACGTCGCTGTAACCCACGTGCGCTCGTACAACGGCGGCGCCGATCACAACAAGCACAAGCCGCGGGAGCTAGACGTGACTGCAGCGCCACTAGTTCTCACGACCGCCACGAGGATCGCCTGTCCGGCGGAGCTTTTAAACTGAGTTTGTTCTAGTAACGTTGCTTCATTGATTGTGCCTAACAAAGAAACGAGCCCACTGAACAATGCTCCTTCTTGGTGGAATAGACATTAACATTGAGTACTGTTGCACATAGAGGAAGGTAGCGTGGTTCTGCAGGTTCTTGGAACAGCGTAAGTTTCGCCCTAATGTTTCACCAGATGGTAATGGACCACATCAAGAAATGCATTAAAAGGAAACAGAGGTCTTATGCCCTGCTTTATGATTTGTTCATGATACAGGCCAGTGAGAGCTAATCTTGTGTGCTCAGTTAAACTGAAGACGAGCGCTGTTGCATCGATTTGACAGAATGCCCTTTTGTTGATTTTGACAGACTGCAGAGGCCGTGGATGTGTACAGCTTTGGCCACATGATTTACGAAATGACATTCGGCAGGCCTTGCAGCAGTCCAACTTGTGACAGCTTCCCGGCCCCATGCCCTCCTGAACTGAGTAAGGCGGCCTTCTTCTCATATCTGGCAATGCACGTCATATTTGGTGGGCATTGCTCAAGCATTTTGCATGGCTTGCCTACCTTGAAGCAGAGCACATTTCACATTAGTACTTGCTCACTCAATCAAGGCATAATAGGAACCTGCCTTTCCTTACCAGTTAAATTCCCAGTGCGAGGATGAAATCCAAGGTGTGCAGAATGTAATCAACTTCCTGAATAAAGCAGAGAGAGCTGGTGCCAGCCAAACTTCAATTAGCAAGCACATGAAAGTGCAGCAGCCAAAGAGCAGAGACTATACTCAAAGGCCAATGTTCCATTCGTGACCTCAGTACGGAAAAGTATTAATGAATTCGAGGGTCACAGTCATCACTGTGGTGAGCACAAAAGCATAAAATAAATTCCAAGAGGCTCGACATCATCGAATCAAGCCTTGTGTAGCAAAAAGAGCTCTGGTGGTTGCGCTTTCCAGTCCTGGCAAAAGCATGAAGAGTGCAAGTTTGAGGAGTTAGCTAAGCAGGGGACCGCATTTTGCTCTCCTGTACTGCTTTGCCCTGCGAGCCTAGAAATCAAGCGTTGCATCTGTGGATAGAACCACAGTTCTTCAGTCATATGAGTTGCGGAATTGCCCATAGGCTTCATTTATGAAAATCCGGACAAGCCATTGGCTGAACTCAAGGCAATCTGCTGATTGTGGTGCCAACTGCATGCAGAAAAACAAGCTAATAAATCCAAAAAAAAGGGACAGGGCCACCTGCGAACGCTAGCAAACAAACAGACACAAACACACATCAGGTCAGACCTCACTAGTAACACGAAGAGTAGTAAGAAAACACCACCTGAAAACGTGCCCCAGAGGTCTGCCCGACTCGAACACAAATGACTAACACACGCCAGGGACAATACAGGCAGCAGTAAATCTCTGTTCTTTCCTCCAATCCAGCAAACTCGGTGCAAATACTCGAGTTACATTGAAGAAGAGAAGACTCCAAAAGGTCTTAAAATCAAGGTCAGATGTGCTCTGGGTTCCCCGCCACCTAACTTATTAGCGAAGTGGAACAGTATTTTAGAAAGTGCATCTTTGTCATTAATAGATATTTTAAAAGAACAATCAGCTTACTTTAATAGGCAACCAATTAGCATGGGCAGCACAGCCCCACCAATTGGCGAACATTTAGAAGTTTGGCAATGGAACTGCCGCGGCTTCCGCAGAAAGCGGAGCCTCCTTCAACAGTACATTCACACACATTGCTCAGCCTGATGTCATAGCGCTTCAGGAGCCTGGCATGTCACCCACGCTTCCCGGCTATGAGCCCTACAATAGCCCAACAAAAGGCAGAGCGACCGTCCTCATTAACAAAGCACTAACCGCAGTTGGCTTGGACAACATCCAGATACCAACATAGACCATGTAATAGTGGAGCTAGCTCTCAGGCGAAGAAAGAAAGCCGAGAAGCGAAGCATCATCATCGTGAATGTATATAGCACCCCAAAGCAAAAAGCCACCGACTTTCATGCCCTCGTCCTGGGCGCCTGCAAATTAGCCCAGGCAAAGGAACTCTTACTCCTCGGGGACTTCAACGCTCTCGACGAACACTGGAGCTACAACCGTTCCGATGCCAAAGACAAACAGCTTGTGGCTGCCACAGACAAATCCCAGCTCGAACTGCTTACGGATCCCGCATTCCCAACCCGGATCGGCAGCAGTGTGTGCAGGGACACTCCCCCGACCTTACTTTTGCCCGTGGCAGTGCAAACTATAATTGGGATAACCTGCAGAAATCCTTGGGTAGCGACCACTGCATTCTCTGCACAAAAATTACGGAGAGTGCGGTGCGTCGCTCCATTGGACAAGCCCGCATCACCAACTGGTGCGCCCAATTTAAACAAATTCGGGAGCGTTGTACCACCACCGTTAACAGAACACCTCAACTACCGGAAGTGGACGGTCATCTCCTGCACCTGTGGGAAGCCAGAAGAAATCACATCTGCAGATGGAAGACGCAAAAACATAACAGACATCTCAAGCTAAAGATCGCAGCTCTCACCACTCAAGCAGAGCTGTATGCCGCAGAACTTGCGCGAGTAAATTGGGCCCAATTCAGCGACTCCCTTCGGGGCTCACTGGGTACGGCTCGCACATGGCACATTCTGCGTGCTTTGATTGACCCTACCCGTACAAAAAACGAGACAAATAAGTCGGTCACGCGCCTCATACACGCCTTTCAGGGCACAGACGACAAGCTCAAGTACAGTGGAAATGCTTTGCCGATTATCACCCACCTCAGTCTCAGGCGACGTATCAGGGTCCCGGGAGCCAATACTCTCGACCGACTAATAACGGTAGACGAAGTCTATGCTGCCATTCGCAGCAGCACTCACAACACAGCTGCTGGGGCGGACAAAATCACCTACTCCCTTATCAGGAACCTCAACGACGCTGCCATGCAAGAACTCACAGCGTTTTTCAACAATCATTGGCAAAGCGGCACTATCCCCCCTGAATGGAAGCACGTGGAGGTGATAATGATACCGAAGCCGGGCAAAAAACTCCAGATCGAAAACCTCCGACCAATATCCCTCACTTCTTGCCTTGGTAAACTGTTCGACCGCGTCATCACTAGCCGCCTGCAAGATTATCTTGAGGACAATGACCTCCTCCCGCATTCAATGTATGGGTTCTGGGCACATCTTTCAACGCAGGATGTACTGCTTCAATTAAAAGAAGTCATCGATAACACCCCACAGCAAGGAGAAAACATTATTCTGGCTTTAGACATCAAAGGCGCCTTTGATAACGTCAGCCACCAGGCCATACTTGAGGGCCTCGAGGCCCTCCATTGCGGACAGCGCACCTACAGTTACATTCAGGTATTCCTGTTGGACCATACCGCCATGGTCGGTCTCGGCTCGATCCGATCAGGTATTATCAAGGTTCCAAACAAGGGCACCCCGCAGGGCTCAGTGATTTCGCCGCTACTATTTAACGTAGCTATGATTGGCATAGCGCACGAACTCCACCGCATCGATGGCATCCATGATGCAATGTACGCGGATGACATCACCATCTGGGCCACGCGGGGATCCCTTGGAGAAAAAGAACGTAACCTGCAGCGGGCAGCCACCTGCGTCGAACAATACTAGAGGCACGTGGTCTTGCCTGTGCGACAGAGAAGTCTGAGCTAATAAGAATTTGGAAACACAAGCCCCCACTGTCAGCGTAGAATGACCCAAGCTACCGCCTCCGAGTCGTCGTTGCTGGCCAACAAGTCCCAGAGAAAACCATCATTCGTATATTGGGTATGTGGATACAGTCAAATCGTCATGTCAATCACACACTTGCCCTCCTTCGTACCACCACGCTACAGGTGGCCAGAATGATATTGTGGGTCGCCAGTTGTCGCCATGGCATGCGTGAGGAGGACACTCTGAAACTCATATGTAGCCTCGTTGTAAGTAGGGTGACATACAGTTTGCCTTACCAACGGCTTACCAAAAGCGAACAGGACCAAGTAGATGCAATGCTCTGCAAGGCCTACAAGGCGGCACTGAAGCTACCACTGGGCACTCCCACAAGCAAGCTCCTCGCATTGGGTCTCCACAACACCTATTCAGGACTTTGCGAAACTCAACTCACCATGCAGCTGCAGCGGCTTACACTAACACCAACAGGCCGCGACCTGCTCTTACGCCTCGGCTATATCAGCCAGCTTCAGGACGTTGCTCGCCGCAAGCCCATTCCCGACCACCTTCGTACCACATATAAAGTTGCCCCCGTCCCCCGCAACATGGATCCCCGATTGCGTCAAGGCCGCCAGGAAGCCAGAGCGGAAGCCCTCGAACGAGAGCATGGGCACAAGAACACCACGTACTATGTTGACGCCGCCAGCTACAATCTCGCGAACACCAAGGCAGTAGCCACAGTTGTGGACCACACACTCAAAGAATGTACCAGTGCTTCCGTGCGGTGCCACAACATCACTGAGGCTGAAGAAACGGCCATCGCGCTCGCTCTCGCCCTCGGCTACAGACATCAAACATCGCTCACTGTTCTGATGGACTCTCAAGCGGCTTGCCGCAACTATCTTAAAGGGCACATCAGCCAACCCGCCCTCAATATCCTCCTGAGTGCTACAGACACTGGCGAGCATTCCAGTACACACACCCCCCGGATTTGGCATCGGACCATATGGACCCCGGGTCACATGGGGCTGGAGGGAAACCAGGCAGCGGATAGGGTAGCTCGAGGGTATGCGAGCCGAGCACCTTCCAACTCCGCTTCTGAGGAACCCGTTCCCGTCCCTTGCGACTACTCGGCCATCTTAAACCATTACATAGGACTCAGGCAAACTTACTCCCTACCACATCGAACATTAAATAAAGAAGAATCGGTCAGCTGGAGGCAAATTCAAACCGGCACGTTTCCAAATTTGCACACCCTCAGTAAAATGCATCCTACTGCATACTCTTCTCACTGCCCATGGTGCCCAGCAAAAGCTACCCTGTACCACGTCATGTGGGCATGCCAGGCCATTACAGCCTTACCCCCAATACAAAATCCCACAGCGGAGCGATGGGAACAGCTGCTGGCCAGCGAGAACCTGGATGATCAGTTGAGTCTGATTGACCGGGCCCGTAGAGCGGCTGCTGCAAGCGGGGCCCTGGACTGAGGGCCCCCCCACTGCAAGTCAAGAACCTCCGGATACCCGGAGCTTCTCCGCAGAAATTCTGTTAATAAATGTTTTCACCACCACCATCATATAAAATCTAGTTTTTTTCTGCATAGTTCAAACATTATCTACATGATCGAATGTTCACATTGCCACAAATGATACACTGGCGAAACAGGACAGCTTGTTAATGTTAGATTAAAGGGGCATTGCGCGGACATGCCGAAGAAATTACCGGAAGCAGTGGCACAGCATTTTAATGTAGCAGGTCACAACTTGGACGATCTGAAACTTTACATACATCAGTCAAACTTCCTGTCCCCAAGAGACAGAAAATATACACACGCAAATTTAATACACTCCAGCCAGCAGGTATACACATTTCAAAAAGTGCTCTTGAATCCATCTGATATGGTACATACACAATGAAAGCCCTTCTTCTAGGAATTTCTAAGCTACCATTGTCAAGTGGTGTCTGACAACCACAATTGAGCGAAACATCTACCCCCCCATGCATTATGCCTCTGCTTCCTTTCACAGTTGCCCTCTCCTTTGTTTGGATACACACAAAGAGTTTCATACAATAACCTAGAAAGGAAACTGGCGCTGCGATCGTTCAACCACCATGGTAATGATGGGAAGTACAGGCTTCGGATTGGATAACGTTAGCTAGCGAACTGTCTACGGATCATTTTTTTAGTTTCAGTTTTGTTCTTTGTGAGGCGTGGGTAGTGGGGTGCGTTTCAAAGCACTCAAGCAGCGCCTTTGTTGTTCAAAGAGGCTGAAGGCCGCTAGATCTCTTGATTTGCTGTTTCATTGCAGCTGTACAGGTTGTATATGACAGTTTTAGTAAAGCGTCGTGCACTCACTGCTACGCATAAATGTAGCGTCCCATGCCAGTGCAGGAAATTGCATAGACTTCACGCTTTTTTATAAGCGCGTCTTGCCAAAACTTGTTCAAATTGGCTGCAAAACAACAGCGAAGCTAAGTAGACGCACCGTCACGCTCCTCTGACTTGTCTTCACAACAAAACGAGAGATGCGTTGGAGGCAGACCACTTGGACAGACGCACCTGGCATCGCAGCAGACGATACGTTCAGTGTTTCTCACTCACTACAGCACTGTTACTTTCATAAATAGATAGTGCATAGTTTCGAGGACAAAACAAGCGTGTTTGTTTTCAAGTGTTGTAAAAAAATAATTCATTATTTGGTGATGCCAAATCTGGAACACAATTGCAGAGCAAAGCATACCCTGGTGGTTGAATTTGTACAGATTTCACTTCCATCTCACGGTCACGCAAACTTTTTGTAGTAAGTTTTACGTACAGAAGAATGAAGCATGTTTTAATTGGAAATAATGTCATATCACTTTGTTTTACACTCATCGAACAAGCATCGCGAATCTCAAGAAGCTAATCCATCCGAAGCCTGTACTTCCCATCATTCCCATGGTTGTTGAAGCGCCGCTCAAGGAGCCCGCGTAGACACTAGCGCCAGATTCCCCTCTAGGTATTAGAGTAAGAAACTCCATGCATAGGTACACACAAGCGCTAAGGAAAGCAGCTGTTAAAACATCGGCTCCAGCACACCCCCGATTTATGAATTTTTCATCACAAACTAATAAATGGCATTTGCGTGTATTGCGTTGCACCAGTCCACTAGCGATGCCTCATTAATATGTCTTTTCATCTGTGGCTTACCTTTGCAAATGATACTGCAGCAGACCTTTCTTGAAAGTACATCCTGCCACACAAACTTGCACAGTGACAATGAAGACTGCGGCAATTGTGGCGATGCGGTGTGTTTTCTGTCATAGCTCCCAGGTGGCGTGTCAGTTTGCTATCCTTTGCAATTTTGTCCCTGGACATGTCCGGATTTCGGTACAGAACTACGCTACCTGTATGATTGAACAACTCTGTACCAGGAGGTCGTGTCTTAAATGTATGCGTTTAAGTTAAAAACTTGAAAGTGTTCAAACAAAGTGTGTAGAATCGCTTATGCGAGGCTTTCAGCATGGCTCCCTCTCTTTCAGGGTCTGTGCTGGAGGCACTGCTTTCTGCGGAAGCATGCAAGAATGGACTGCCTTCAGTGGCCAACCTGCTTATGCACCCGTGAGTCAGCCCTGCTTCATTTTTTTTGAGATTTGAACACTTTGTCATAAGGATCTAGCAAAGTGGAGAAGTTCACTGGAAGACGCATGGCTGAATATTCCAGCACTTCAAATGTTTCAACATATATTACAGTATTCGACTCTGAGATTTCCGAAATTTTGAAGCATTCGAAACTAATGAATAGACCTTTATTTTCCCGCATGTCACCCCCTCGAAGAGGTGGTTTCACTGAGGCACGGGGCTGCTATGCCGTGAAACCACCTATCTAGGGGAAATTTGCACTGCCGCAAGGCCACACTTCACCGTTTATTGTACGTGTTGCTAGCACTGCAGTTATTATCATATCACTTCTTTAGGTTTAAAAGCATGTTATACGGGCTTATATGTGCTAAGTATAGCAAATTTTAAAGCATAGCTTATTTTCATGCTACTGCTTCAAACTAGGAAAGTGACATTTGCACGAGATTATCTCCGGATGCGTTGGCATCACCGAGCGTCCCTGGCCCGCTGTATCAGCATGGTTGGCACAGTACAAGACCCCTGTGGCCCACAGACAGCGGAACGCCTTGCAAAAGTACCTCCAAATGCAAATGTCTGAGTCTGCTGCCCTTGCTTCACCTCCCCCTAAACTGCACACAGTGGTGAGCGTCAACAAGTGGGTGTGTTGGCATTGCATGATCCGAGGTAAAAGGCGCGAAGACGACGACGGACAAGACCCTGTGTGTGTGTGTGTGTGTGTGTGTGTGCGCGCGTGCGTGCGTGTGTGTGTGTGTGTGTGTGTGTGTGTGTGTCTTGTCCGTCGTTGTCTTCGCGCCTTTTATCTCGGATCATGCACATAGTGGCACTCAGCCAAGATCTTGTCGACGGATACAACCACTGGCATATAAAACCGCACAGTACTAAACACGCGTGGCGACTGACAAACACAAAAAACACAAAGGCAATGCCAGGGTAATGCGATCAGTGTCAGAACACTGGAAGCGTCGAAGTACCTCCGATGAGGATGAGCTCACACCAACACACGACAGCTCTAAGCAAGAGACACAGATCTTCAAGGCTTTACTTTTGCTAACTGCGAGCGCCAAAATCAATTTCTAAAGTACAGTCGAGTCCGCTTATAACGATACTGTTTATAACAATATATTCGATATAACGATGAACAACTATGACACTGTCCACTTGGTAAAATAAACACGCTTATTACAATGCCCTAGTGCCGCGATATAGCAATCGAATCCGGCTACAGCGCGCGCCGATGGCATGCACCACAGTTGCGCCCCGTCCATCCCGGAGCTGCCGCTTTGGCCTCACCCGGGTCGCACCAACGTTGGCTCGCACTGCTCGCTCGCTCACTCACCTGTTGTGTACACCGTGCTTTGACTGTCTTTCTCCACAACTGGCTCCGTTTTACGTTTCGCCACAGATGGGACGTCATGGCCGATGTCCTGTCAAGGGGTGCCGGAGTTGTGGTTGGTGCTTAACGAAGATGCGTTGGGTCTGGACGACTTTCTTCGTGCAGATGATGTTGTGGAAACGTCTGAGTGCCTCAGTAATGAGGCAATCATTGCGCGTATACGTGCTGCGGACAGTGGTGATAGCGACGACTCCGATGACGTGGTTGAGCAGCCTACCCAGGTCGTTGTTTTAGGTGCGAAAGCATATTATGCTCGGGGCAGTGTCAGTTCTGCGGTGTCCGCACCCATACTGCGCATGCGCCAACTCTCCCCCCTCGCCTCGCGTGAGCACGAAGAGGTGGGAGGAGGTGGCGTGGGCGCTGCCTCCGCTTCGTTTCTCCTCTCCCGTTTCTCTCTCTCTGCCACAGCTGTGCGCTCGTATATAATGCGGCGCGCGCTCGCTCTCATTGCACTCTCCTTTGCAATGGCGCTATGGACGCTCGCGAAGCTGAACGTAAATGGCAATGCCGGCAAGCGAATCTCAAAGCTGCGAGGCTGCGAAAGCGCGCGTTCCCTGTGCTTCCGTCATTCTCACTCTGTGCAACAGTGTGCGAAATGCCATGAATAACGTCAACGTCGGCGCTAGTTGGAGCGGCAGCGCCACTGCCGCACAGCAGAGGAAGGCTCGGGAAGCCGAACGTAAACGTCAGCGTCGGCAAGCGGTAATTCAAACGCTTCGACAACTACCACCTCATAAATCACATAACAAAAACTCGATGCACACCCCCCGCGATGCTTTCGTATCCCACCGTGGTTGCCCGTAGGGGGAGATGATGTGTAATTTTTTCTCAACCCGCTTATAACAATTATCGGTTATAACGATGGGATTTCCTTGGCACTTAGATATCGTTACAAATGGACTGCACTGTACTGTCATAGGCATTGGTCAAAGGTACCATTTACAAATACAGATATTTGAGGCCATGCTTTTGCTTGTGGGGGGCCTGAAAACGTCATTGGTGTTGTGCACCAAGTTTGGATCCTTATGGGGGAAAGACAAAAATATCAAATTTTGAAGACATTAGGGTAGTGCAATCAATGTGCGAGTAAATACTCCAAGGGTGTGTTGCCAATCGTGAACTCTTTCATCACGCTGTTGAGAATTGTCTTTAGTGATGTTTTTCATTGCCATCATTGCTGAAGAGGACCTTGTAATCTGCACATTGGAAGTTGCTGACTCCGCTAATGTTTATTCCCATTCCCGATTGATTGCTATATAGTGAACATTGGAGAGATCCTTGTGTGGCCCCTTTCACCATTGAAAAATTCTTGAACAGGGGGTCAGAAACAATGACACCCCCGTTCAAGGATCTTTCATCTCGTCAAGCTTCCACCATCCCTTGAACTGTCCCTTTTCTCCATTGCTTTTCTTGCGGAGGAGCAAACCAGCTGTGGAGTCTTTGTAGCTGTTGGTCAAGGTACCTACCGTATTTACTCGAATCTAGGCCGCCCTTGATTGCAGGCCGACCCCCGAAATTCGCAAGACCAGAAAAAAAAGAAACTTACCTTGAATGCAGGCCAAATGCAGGCCATCGCTTCTGAAGCACAGTTGATGCAGGCATTTCGTAAGCAGGTGTTTAAGGCACAACTACACTGCACGATCGCTTCCAGAAAACTGACCAACTCCGCGCTCACGTCTCTGCCATTTCCGCGTCACACGTCAGGAAGAGAGAGGGTGTCAAAGTACGTGGCATTCGCCGGCGCCGTAATCACATGACCCGATCCACCTTTGCCCGCCTTTATCGGCGTGAAATCTCGCCGGCTCGACAACCCTCGCTGCATGAACGTGGGACTATGAGATTTCGGAACAGTGGAAAGTACGAAGCAGACGACACGGTCGGCCTGAGTAGCCGTGGGGACTACCACTCTGCCGCTGAGCCTGAGCGACCTCGTCACCATGCAGCCACCGTAGGATGTCGCGAAAATGAGCCTCGGACATGCACGCGCATGCAGAGCTGTTTGCACACAGTAGCCTGTAATCGGCGCATGGTGAGCCGCCATGCCGCTAGCACGGCCGGGCCTTTAGGTAGGTGGCGGCTATGGTCAAATCATGGTACTCGAATCTAAGCAAACCCCTTCCCCCCAACTTTCGCACATCGTTTTTTCGAAAAAAAAAAACATCGACTTAGGTTTGAGTAACTACGGTACATTTGTTTCCCGTACTATTGCTGATGCAATGCTTCCAGGACTGCTGGTATCTCAGCCAAACGGAATGCCTTTTTGTAGTCTATGAAAGCTATTGGTTTGTTGTTTTCAGCAGATTTCTCAATTATCTGATTGATCACTTAGCTGTGATCCATTGTAAAGAGTACACCTTCCTGAAACCAGCTTGCTCCCTAGGTTGGTTAAAGTCAAGTGTTTCTTGTCTGAAATTACCTTCGTAAATATTTTGTATAGTAATGAAAGTAAGCTGAACAGCTTGATGATTCTTCTTATGTATTAATCTAATGTTGGCATTTTCCCAGCGGACCTTTGACATTTTGAGGCATTGAGTTTTGAGGCCTTGCTGACCTCATTGGTAATTACATATGGGACCCCTGCGTCGTGTTCAACTTTGCATTCTTATGTTCGAGCTGTACAGGTCAGAGTGGAAGTCTTCTGCCATCTTCAGTATTTCATTAAAATTGCCAACAACGCTGCCCTGCTTATCTTTTAATTCATGCATTTTAGTCCTTCCTCAGCAGAGTTTACTCTGTTGTTTTGATGCCGCTGCATTTTCTCACTGTTGCCTTTGCCTCTTTGACGTTGTAATTCATGATGCCTTTCAGTTGATAATTTTACTTTCTTCTTGTTGATAGAATTTGCCGAGCTGACAAAGCTATTCTACATCTTGAGTTAGTCACTTTCTTGTGTTGTCATTTCTTTATTAAGCTTTTTTTGTGTGTGTGGTTTGTGCTTGCTTCTTTCCTTGGTGCTTTAACTGCAACTTCAATTGGTGCTTTGGAGTTACAGTTCCTTAGCCTTTCACGATGCTGAATTTTGTCATAGTGATAAATACACCGTTGCCCTTGTCTGTGCCCCATACGTTGCCTTTCTGATGTTCCTGTGAGGAGGCTTTCTTTGTATTTGTATTGAGCAAGGCTTCCGTTAAAATTTCAGTTGCCTGTGTTGTTCATTTCTCTTTTTGTCTCCCCGTGTTTCATACCATAAGATAGGCTGATGATGATGGCAAAGGACTCATTGCCCGCGCCGTCCTTGCGGTTGCAAGAATCTTTCGATGCTATCCATAGCTCGGAACTCTCACAGTGTGCACTCAGTGCGACTGCAATTGGGAAGCTAGTGGCAGCTGCAAATGCTGCGGAAATGAAGGTGACCAAAGTGAGAAAGCTCAATGGACCGTGCCAGGTAATGGCCAAGCACAGGTGCCATAGCTCCAGTTCGGAGAAACGTTTCCCACTCTTAGTCGGTGCTGAATTGCATGTCTTTTTTTGCCATTGGCTGAAGCATTTGCAGTTTCCTTACTTTTGTGTATGCAATGAGCATGAACAAAAGTGCCCAGTACATTCTCTGGGCAAAAGCAGTGCTGGCACAAGGTCAGCCTTGGTCTGCTGCAGAGCACTGCGCTTTGAGAACGCAGAATGTTTGCCTTGTAGGGTTGTACTACTTTTAATGAGATTGGTGGAACCAGCTTTTTTCAGAATGTGGCGCCAGCCAATGGAAGCACAGCCAAGCTTGCCCTTAGAGTTCCCAGTTCCTTAAGAGATGCACTCAAGATGGCACGCTCACTCACAGAGAAGAGGTTACAGGAGGACCAAAAACAGGTGTGTGTCTATTGAGTGCACCAAGCAAGACTGGACTGTAGTATCATAGTGAGATTCCTGCATAAAAAACGTTGACTTCTTAGACTCAATAAAGTGGCGTAGTTACTGGCACATCATTTCTGCTGAATCTCGCAAGGTGGAGTAAGGTTTATGGAAGGAAAAATTGGCGTTCACCTATTTCTATCACAACAGCTACGAGGCTGCTTGTGAGGTTCAACAGAACTGATTTGCCATATTCAACGTTCATGTGCTCGGAGTTGCCGATTAATTCGCTCGTGCACTCAACTGGTAGAGTGACTGTCCCAGACAGCCGTCGGACCATGACGAGTTTTTCGTCAGCTTCACTTTCTGAGAAATCCACGTGGATTTCCTCATAGCTTTGTGCTACAAACAGGTGGATGCCAATTCCCAAACTGTCGCTACATTTCTTCCAAACTGCTACAAAGGGCGAATCTTGCTACATGCTGCTGAAACGTCTTTGCTACCAGTGTCGATGTTTGTGGACATTCAAGCAAACTACACAACAGCAAGCTGCTCAGTGTCACTGAAAAGTCGCGCCTTCGTCACCCAGAGTGTCTTTCTACCCGTACTCCAAGAGTGAGTAGCAGCTGGTGGGGAAAAAGAAAAAAAGCGTGACTAAATGTTTTGTAATTAATGTTTTCTTCCCATACACATTACAGTAGACTCTCGATAATTCAAAGTTTCGGTAAATTCAAACAAATTTTAAAATATTGGTTGGCTCACTATATTTTCAGTGTATTTTAAACTGCTTAATTCAAGAGACCCACTGCCCCTCCCCCATGTTGACGCTTATGGCTAGTTGGCACATCATTAGGATGGGCACTGGATGAGACCTTGTGCTCTCATCATTCCGTCTGTAGTTGGACTAAAGCATCCTTCTCCATATTGATGGAATGTCTCGACAAGCCACTTCCTCATATGGTGTCATCAATGCGGCGCATTGCCTTTTGATGCTCTTGCAGCTACGACAGCACACCAAGCTGAGCAAAGCCCAGGCACGCTTGTCACAAGACGATGACCGCAAGAAGAGGCTACTTGAGCTAAGAAAAACGGAGAGCAGCCGGACACAGGCACGCTCCTCCACAAGTGAGTTGCACTGCTTGCAATTGATACGCAATGACACGGCCAAGTTTTATAGGGGCACTGAAGAGAAAAGCAATTTTTCTCGTATTAGTAAATTACTGTTTCACAATACCGAAAGCGCCACTCTTACTGTGGGGAGAGGATTGGTAAGTGAGAAAAAGACAATACAGGTGGCGACACCACTTTGAAGTTTCCTCACGTCACAGATTTTGACGGCGTGTGTCGATAAAAAGTGTTTACATTGTGTTCTGAGAGACCCAATGTCTTGACATATCAATTCTCAGAAAATTTTAAATGTGACCAAAACTCGAAAAAAGACTGAAATTCATGATGTGAAGTTCCGGTGTGAAATTCAAAAGTGAAACTTTGACCTTCATTTTCTGTTGTCATAATAACCTTTGAAGGCAAAGTTAATGACAATAGAGTTCTGAAAGGCTAACGTATTCATCTAAAGTGATTTAATGTTTCACGTTAGTGCTCCCTGAAACCTGGGTGGCCTCTCAGAAGAGCGAAAAAACACATGAAAGCTTCATTTTATGTGCACTTATTAAACACACCAACTGTCCCAATCGTGGCGCTCGACAAAAATCGATTTCTCTAAAAAAGTCCGAGAAAATTACACACATATATAGACATATAATATTTTCCCAAAATAATTTGAGCGACAAAAATTTGTGGGCCACGTGAGCGTCATTTGAACCTCACGAAATACTGGAAAACCAGGTATAAAAAAAAAATCGCTATAAATCAACCATTTCAGGCATTCTTTCAACACTTATGTTTTTCGAGCCTCGTGATTTCATTATTTACTTTTTCGAAGTACTTTACAGGCCGTTTGGGCATTGTGTAAGGGGCTGTAAAAGCACATCATCCAACACAACATAAAAAGAACAGAAGAAACGACTGCACATCATAGAAAATTTCAACACTTCATACATAATATGTACATAATGCATAATACATACAGAATAAATGCATGCACGATACTGACAGAATAAATGCAAATCTAGCCTTCTTAATAGACGACCTCAGTGAAATGTGTGATTAGTTGGTAATGGAATGACCAATGGCATTGTTCTGTTTTCACCTATGTTTATTATCACCTTGATATACATACTAACAAAAGAAACTGAAAGCCATGTGCTACGAATACACTATATCATTTTTTATGCAGCAAATTCAGTTGGTTTTATTGCCCTCGTAGCAAAGCAATGCAATGATGGGACTAAACTTGAAATTTCTTTTTCTCGACTAAACCAAAAACTACTCTGATTAAACTTTCTCTGGACAAAGTTGTTATGATTCTCAATCGTATGCACTTTTCTGCTTATTTTTTCTTGGACCACCTTATGGTGCTACAGACGTCTCAACATAGGCCAAAGTAGCGTTTTTATAAAGTTCAGGATTTTATTTTACAGCCTATGCGCTGCACACAGGCACGACAAAACATTTTAGGAGATAGTACGTTTTATGAAAAGTTCCATAAAAATAATTTATGCATTTGATCTATAATCGTCTTTTGTAAAAAAATTCCCGAAAACACTACAGTTTATTCAACATTACCTATGTGCAATAAAATTTGTTGCTGGGCTAGTTGGTGCATAGTTAAAATATAAGACGGTGGCACAAAAAGGGACTTGGTCGAAACAAGAAGAAGAGACAAGCGCACACTACCAACTGGTTTATTCTCACACTCAATATATACGCACATGCGCAGACGGCCGAAATCAAAAGCGATCTTGCAAAAAAACAAACTGTGCAGGACGATAGAAGGAATGCTGACACACCCGCTCCCGTACAATAGGCCTCAGCCAGGTCTCTTCCGACTGCATCACAACTTCGTTTTAAGATTTTCCTGGATAAAAACAGGGGCACACATGCACAAGATTTACAATGAAATGGCAGATGCAAGCCCGTACCATTTTTTAGGGACAGCGCATGTTCCTGTAACCGAACATTAATGCATCGGCCTGTTTGGCCGATGTATACATTGCCACAGCTCAAAGGAATCAAATACACCGCACCGACACAACACTCCCCAAAAGGATGCTCATGCTTAACACACCTACAAACACTGGACAATTTGCATGGCGCCGAGAAGACCACAGGAACATTGAAACTTGTAGCAACCTTCTTAAGATTATGAGTGACTTTATGAGTGTGCGGGATGACTACAGGTCTCGTTTTTTTTCTCTTAGCATTCTAAGGCAGGACTCTGAGTCTTGCCTTTCATCTTCTTTAACATTGCTTCTACTACAGAAGCAACCACAGTCCGGGGAAACCCCGCAGCTGAGAGGCGCAAAATTTGTAGGTCAAAGCTCTCCTTCATGGTATGCATACACGACTTCTTAAGCGCTGACTCTAAACACGCAGAAGCAATAGCTCTTTTCACTGTTTTGGAATGGGCAGAATCAAAGGGTAAAAATTCTTTTCGCACACATGGTCTGTACATCCAACATTGTCATACATTGAGCTTTCACTCTGACATAAATTGTTATTTGCCTTTAGTGTCCCTTTAATCCTCAGAATGCTATGTTACTGCCAGCTAATCCCTTCAGGTGGTGCTATAATTACATCTAGACTGCCCTCTGTGCAGTCACATTGAAGTGTCACTCAAATGTTTGCACAAAGTGTATTGTCAAAAGGGTCTAAAAAAAGTTTATTTATTATCCTATCTTGATGAAAATTTCCATGGATGTGCACCATTGAATAGAGATTTCAAAACAGCGAACAGATTTCAGCTATCTGATTTAGAAAGGAAGTTATGATGACAAAATTTCATTGTAATTAGGTAATTTCTTACGAGTCGTTATGGTAATTTATAACTCAAAAAGTTACTTTTTAAAACTATATAGCTCTTCTAAAAGGACCACCCTGCAGGCCAAAGCTCATTAAATGTCAAAATAGATGTTTGATTGATCAGAAATAATTTGCAAACTTGAAAATTTATTTTCCAGTAATTGGCTTACTTATTAAATAATGGCAATTGCATCAATGTTATGAAAAAATGATGGCTGATCCCTCCGTCATAGGAATCGGTATAACACGAAAGTGAAACGTGTCGTCACAGAAGTAGTTTACTGTTTATAGTGCATTGGTATATGAGAGCTCGTACAATGTCTACTGTTCTTTGGAAAATATAGCACCGCTTGATGTGGACGCATCTCACTCACGTTGACGCCTAGTGGCACATCTCTGTACCGACGACTGATGCCCGTGATCATGATTTAACCCTTGCGGTAGCTGAAGTTCTTGACATATACGTGGACACCGCATATGGTGAATCCCGTGCAAAGATGGCATCGGCAAGCAGATAATAAACACTGATACTCGATATGTACTCCTTCAAAGCGTGGTGAAATGCGAAGAGAAACGCTACGCGCGTCGTGTCTTCCCTCTAGCCCGGCCGTCACTTCTCACAGGGCTAGCGGGGAACGCGGTGCGACAGCCAGGCGAGCGTCGGAGAGCTTTTTTTCGATATGGATGGATGCTATGAACGAGGCTTGTGCTAAAGCTGCCACCTCACAGTGTGTTAAAGTGTTGACGAAATCAAAATTGCATTGGAAACGCGCCGAATGGGGCGGTCGTAGCAACGGCACCTTTTTTTTTTTTCGAGCCCGGTGGTGTAGATGTCACCGCCCCGTTATAAAGGGGACGCTCATAGCATCCATCCATCAATCCAAGAGCACTGAGGGAGTAAAACGTGAAAGATAAAAGGCGCGTTCATGTAGCCTCCGTAATGTGTTTGGCGGTAGCTCAGTGGGCTAAACGCCCGCCAGCCATCGTCGCGGACCGAGAGGTCATGGGTTCAACTCCGGTCAACGGATCCTTTTCTTATAGTTTTTTTTCTTCTTTGCCATCTGAATAGCGTTCATTTTGCTGACGTACTTCCGTGATGGAAATACGTCATGAATGTCTTGGTGGACCCTGGCATAAAACACTTTCATGTTAAAAAAAGAAAAGCTTTAGCCTGTAGTTCAGTTGTTTCTGAAAAGAATGATCCCAAGTTTGTTTACATATGTTCATGGAATCTTCCTCAAAACTTCCGTAAGGCAGAGGCACTGCACAAAAATAACGAAGCTGAGAAAATCACGTTTAGAGTTTTGAGAACATTTGTAATTTGATCTATTGAGCCTGTAAGTAAAAGAAAGGCCTTAGAACGCAGCTCTATTCTTCTTGAACAAAATAAAATCAAATTTATTAAACTTTGTTCAGGCAAACATGATCAAAACATGCGTACTACAAAGGCATGTGACAAAAAGAAACAAAAAAAGTGAGTCGCTTCACAGTGTTCAGCCACTTTACAACAGTCCTGGCTTGCATTCGGCTTGTGTCTCTTGGACATCCTCCTCTTGAGCTTTGCACTCTCTGCGTGCCCCTTGTTGGCCTTGCAGAGCCTCTTCCTGTCCTCCTTTGGATGAGGCAGCTCCCAGGGCTGTAGCCAAGCTGCTCTGCAACGGCTCTGTTGGTTTCTACCATTCCCTGGTTGAAGCGCGAGACTGCATCGGCAGCAGCCCTTTTCACAGTGAGCAGGGACTCGTGCGTGTTTTTCGAGCTTTGACTCCAAATCACAGAGTGCAGGCACTCAATGGCATTTTGAGTCATTCCATCGGTACGATGTAAGAGGGCACGGTCACCCAGCCTTGCAAAGACTGGCTCCAGAGCAGCGCGGAGAGAGGCTGGCAGTGGATTTTTGTGGAGTGGTGGCTTTTCGTTGCTGGCCAATGCACGGTTATAAGAGCACCATGAGCTGGCAGCATCTGGACAGTGGTCTGGAGCATCATCTGTAGATGTCATGTGCAACAGAATGGCTTTGACTGCCTTCTGCATGGCTTATATGTCATGAGTGTCGCTTCTCAGAGCGTAATACGTTGCTATCATCTGTATCTTATCTTGGGTGAGTCTTCCCAACAGGAGACTCCCCTTGTGCCTTCTTCTCTTACAAGGTGCAAAGAGCAGTCCCCATCCTCTTGTGCACGTGGTTCAGGCAATCTTTTTATTTTTCAATATCAATGTATCTAGAGATACTTTCTTCTGTCAGAGCGTGGAACGTGTGGCTGCCACTGTCTGAAAGGATGGTCGTATAGAGCAGCCCATTTTTTTTCAAGAGAGCGCCTGAACAGAATCAGGGCTGCCTCAACCTCCATCCGACTGGCATTGCAGTCTATATTCTTGAGGCACTCGTGGTTGACTGCCCAGTCAGCGTAGCCACCATCACTAGGGTCAGGTGCCCCCTGGCACCCACGGCAGTATTTGGACAGCGCTACATGGTCTAGAGCTAGGCTGGTGTAAAGTTCAATACACCCAACACCAATGTTGGACTTGTGTCCGCGGGTCTTCCATGTGCCATCAAAAATCACATCAACATTTCCAACTGGGCTGAGGAAGTCCTTGTATAGGGTCTTCACCACCTCTACACTTGCCTTTTGTGTGGCTGTAGTAGCTGCTTGGCAGGCATCCACCATGGTGTTCCCTGAAGGTTTTGTGGTGAATGCCGCGGTGGGAGAGGCTCAGGGTGGCACAGAAGTCCGCAATTGCAGTCACTCCCTTTCCAATGCTCTGGATGCCCTTCACTGGGCTTGATCGCGGTTGGGCCGTCCACTCGTGGCAACGAAAAGTGGTGCTTGGCGAAGTCGCACCTACAGCTCCAGCTTCACTGTCAGGCCGCTCTCGTTACATTCTGTCCCGCACTGGGTACATGTAGTCACGTAGAAAAATTTTCGCAGTATTTTCATGTCGACGACGATAAATTCCGTGCCGTGATCATTGTTGTCACTTGCCATGCTGACATCGAGCAGGTCGAAATTCCGTGATGTCGCTGAAATGTCCGCCAATAAAGAGTTCACGCTCTTTGCATGTTCTTCGTGTTCTGCACACGCCTCATCCGTATAAAATACGGTGTCCGCGCACTCCGCGCGCGAACTTAGCGCGGGCTCGGTGTTCATTCCATTTCATTTCATTTTGTATTCCTTAAAGACCCCATTGCAAGCTCAAGCATGATGCACTCCATGCTTGAGCTTGCTCCGGCCGACTCAAGCAGCGGCAAACGAGCTTGCGATCGCACTCAAGTCGGCGCTGTTGCGCATAGTTCAGCCGCACAGACCACAGGCGAAACAGCCGGCGGCGCCACCAAAGTTGGCACTTTTTTCGACGTGATGGATTTGTTCAAAGCACGTCTCTTTTTGCTGCACGCTTTTCGCATGCTAGCTTTCATACGGGCACCGCACACCATCGAAGCACGTGAAACAACACAAATTCTTCAACTCGGGTTGAGCGACCAAGAACTAACGCGAGTGAACTCACGGCTATGAGGAAAAGCTCGGGAAAACAAAGGCAAACCACGAGGCTCCCGCACGCACGTGACCGGGCGGCAGTCCGGGCGACACGTTATGAACATTAAAAGATTAATGACTTGAGATCATAGGCTTTCAATGAGGTGTTAACACCTCACTGAAAGCCTGTAAAAAAATTCTGAGAAATAATTCAATCGGGACCATGAAACGTGGTCTAAGCAACCTTGAATACTATACTGCACAATCTAGTGTATATGACATACAAAAATATATGAGGAGCATGATGATTGCAGTTGCAGTAAAAGACATGCATGCAGCTGACATCATGAATTCATGAGGTTGCAGCGCTCTTGGCATTCATGAAGTTGCATCTTGAATGTTGCATTTAGCATTGTTTCTGTGGCGTATAATCATTAATTTCATTCTTGATGCTCACAGTCAACTGCCACTGGGCTCCTTCCTTATGCTTTCTTCTGCACACGCCACACCATGCCATCTAGCAGTTCGTGTTTTCTACTTTTGTGGTGAACAACAAGTCATGATGTTCCATCTGCATCGCAGACTGAGTGGAGAGCAGGGAATTCAGTTTTAGGAACATGGCATTTGGTGCTGTACCACTCCAGACAACACCCAAGGTTTTACTGGCATGGCCGTAATTGCATTTCCACATTGGACCTGCATTTCTTTTAGCCCTGCACATGCTGTGAAGGGGACTGTGTCGGTGCAGCATCAAATTGTTTTAAATGTGCTCACCGGCTCTTAAATTCAAGTAGTGATTTTTTGTATGCAGTTGTTTTCTTTTTCTCATTTAACCCTTTCAGGTGTGACTCACGAACTGTCTGTAAACGTGTGAAGTTCACACAATATTCCAAGGCAGTCAATATCCTATTGCTACAAAAATAATCTCATAAGTTGCTTTGTGTGTTTTCATTTATTAATCTTAACTTGTAATTAAATATTAAAAATTAATGTTCTCTTTTGCATAAATAGAATCAAACCTGAGGCTAGAAGCATAGTGCAATTACGTTTTTGGTTACATTCATTTCGAGCGAATAAAGGTTCTACTTTTCACATGGCTTATAGAAAGCAGCACGTTGAAGAACTTGTTGGATGTGGTAGCACCATCAGCAAAGTGATCATACTCAGCAATATACAGCAAAATGAAGTTCAATGAAGACATGTTGATTACGCAGGAGGATCAAGCAATCCAAAGCTCAATGTATCTTGCCCTTTCTTAGCCACTAGTCGACACCACTAGCAAAAAATCAGCAGTTCCGTGTACGAATACAACCGATGAGCGAGGCTCCTTAGAAATGGGATGCAAACGACTATGAACCTGATCTCGCTGCTGGCTTTCATGAAGGCAGTAGGGTGGGGAGAGGGTGGGGAGAGCATCACCTGCGCTCGGTGGCGGGAACAACTGAGCAAGTGAGTGTGCGGCGTGTGCAGCGCAAGGAGAGGGAGACAGGTGGGAGAGGGGTGCGAGCAGTGATGCGGCGGTGACCTTCGACGGCGGCGATGGAATGCCGTGCGCATTCGGCGCATGCAGCGTTTTATTGTCTTTTAGCGCCGGCGCCAGGTGGAGAGACTGTCTGCTACTACCTTCGACAAAGCGCTCGTAGTGCACTAGAATGATGGTTGTCATTTCACAGTCCACGATTAAAGGTGGTGAACGTGAAGACGACCATTATAACCAGTTGTGCACAGAGCTTATTTCTTTTAACCTCGAATTTCTGGTGCGATAGAACCAAACCGCTCAAGTCCTAAACATTTCCTCTTAAATCACTGGCCACCGTAACCTAAAGCGATGTTTAAAAGAGGGGAGCTTCAACGGCGCAGAGGAGTGCGGGCCTAAGGAGCTTCACTCCTAAAATGTTGTGTACACAACGTGTGCACAAAGTGCCTGAAAGGGTTATTAAAAGTAACCATTGGCAACTGTACTATGCATAAAAAGTCTAATTTTAATATAACAGAGTAAACTGTTCATACTTGGAAGGGTACCGCTAGTGGACGCAGACTCAAGGAAGACACACAGACGGAAGCGCTACCCTTCCAAGTATGAATTTCCAACTCGCTCAAGAAACAACACTACTTAAACTGTTCATTTTCTGACTTGGCTATAGATTAGAACTTTGTTTGTACAGTTCCGTAGAGAAAAAAAAAAAACAAGCAAAAGACATATTACATTTAAAACGCAATCTAACAAAACCCAGTTTTACGAATTTCCCATCTACCGAAAAAATTTCCATTCCCTAGCAGGTACCCATAGAGTTCAATGCTGTCATCGACTCGAATTAACGAAGCTTTCATGGCAGCGAACTTGATTTAACGAAGTCTTTCCAGCAATAAATGGGCAAACATGCCGCGATTTCTTTCCACTTTTTGCACAGGCGGCCTTTCTTCGAGCTTATGCTGTAACACTATCGCATCATAACGTCTAGCCACCCTAGTCACAATACTAGTTTTATTTTGACGAGGCTGCATGCCACAGTCTGTAGCGCTTTCACATATCAAATAGCGCCGGGCGGTACTGGTTCGTTGTCCCTGCAAATACTGCCACGCGAACACTGTGGTTGCAGTCGTTATTTAATGGTTTATGCGACAGATGGCACCGATCGTCTTCTTGGGACTTTCTTGCTCTGCCTGCTCGAACATTAACTGCATTCGTTCTCCCTGTCTTTGAATATCGGCAGCTTGTCGTAGCTTCACGTGACCGTGTACCTCGCCTGTATCGGCTGGACATGGGAGGAATTCATGCTCGGGCTGTCCTCACGAACTTTTCACACGCGCAGGCATGTATTAGTGGCAAATAAAATGCCACCGTAACTTTTGGGTGACGATACGTACAATTGTGCATTTTGAGGTACCGAAAAATCCCTTCCTCGATTTTACGAACTTCCCGATTTAACAAAATAATATGAGCGCCTCCATCATTTCGTTAAACCAAGTTTCAACTGTATCTGGGAAAACGTACGATTCAAATTCACTAAAACATGGCGCAGTTTTGCTTGATATTGAGAATGTTGGCAATTGAAAATCGCACGAATTCGTGACGTATCAACGAGGCTCTACTTCATTGAGGTTTAACTGCCATGGTGGCTTAGCATCTATGGTGTAGCACTGATGAGGTTGTGGGTTTGATTCCTGCCACAGCGGCCACATTTCAGTGGGTCAAAATGCCTAAAGGCTTAAAGATCTACAGGTGGCCAAATGTAATACCTCATGATTGTATATTGGTTTTTCCACGTCCTGAGAAGGTGGCAAAAGCGGACCGAGAGCAAGGTTGGCTGTATTTGCCTGAAGAAGATGGCGCAAGTGGGGCAGCAAAGGAGGGAACATTTGTGGCTGGGAAACACGGTGTAGTCACTGATGAATAGGATCACCAAGTGGAGAGAGAATAAAGGACTATTTGGGACAACTGTGTCCACCCGTTGATTGTGACAATGTAAAATCCCAGAATTTCATTCTTTCTCATCCAAATATAAGCTTGGTCAACCAGTTCTCCCTGGAAAACTAGCGTACAGTGCAGAAAGGATGTCTTGATTGTCCTTTCGGTGCCCTTGCCAACTAGCCTGTAGCTTTCGCCCAGGAAACCATGAAAACATGCACATAGCGCATCAAAGTGCTTCTGGTGCTTTTATAATAGTCTGTCCTGTCTTTTTACATTGTTGGGGTGATGCCTGTGCTTCCAGGCACGAGAGCCGAGGCCACCTCTGTGAAGACTCAAACGCCTCCACCTCCGCCGCCTCCACCTCCACCAATTTCGCCACCTCCTCCACCTCCGCCACCAGCACCACCGACTCCGGGTTCGGGATCGTCGGGATCATCGACCGACCGCTCTGCCCTGCTCTGCTCAATCACGTCCTTCAATAAGGGCGCTTTGCGCAGAACTACGACCAAAGACTGCAGCAAGCCAAAGCTCTGACTACTGGTGCAGCTCTACAATAACATGCTCACTGTATCATAGATGCTGTGCCGCATCTTCCATTAACGTTGCATTGAATAAGTCTGAAAAGAACCTGGAATCAAACATGGAAGTTGGGCAGCAAATTGGAGTTTAATATTATTTTCATGCAAACGTGTGGCACAGCATATTGGATATGCTAGGCATTAGAAGGTTTCAGGTATGAGGTAGGTTAGCCTTGAATGGGGACAATAGTTGGGAAGGATGCGTGTGGGTAGAAAACGGAGAATGAGGATGAAACAGCGGTGTGGTGATGCCGCAAGAGATGCCAAAGAAACCAGCATGCTATTGTGAACCAAGGTAATTGTGTCACCTTTTGCTCTGGTCGTGGCAGAGACAAGACAGGACTTGAGAGGAAGCTGCGAGAATGTTGCTCCATTGACATTCCATGCGGATTTGCTCTGGCTGTATCACAAGGACATGGTGTTCTCTGATTGTCAAATGGCAGCTGTTTGAAGTATATTGATCTTGGATCTCTGAGATGGCTGCTTCACATGCAGTGCCTCGCTCCCCGTTTCTCTGCTGTTATGACCAACAGTCGTTGGGGGAAAAAGTGCCTTTTCCGTTTTTGTTGTGTCACAGTGTTGTGCATGATGGGTCTAATAATCGGGGGTTTCTTTTCTGTCGTTTTTTTTTTAAAGCATACTGCGAGTGAACACAACTGGCATGTTAATTTTTACTACTGCCAGTACTGTCTCAATGCAGCTGTATGCCATAAAGAAACTTGTTTCTAATGCACAGTTTAGTGTGCTCCCAAAGATCACAAGGTGCAGTGCTTAGCACAGCTCCTAGCTTATCTTGTTGCCAAGTATGTGTGGTTGCATCTCTAATGTTGATGAAGTGCGAAGCTATGTTTTACTGCATGTGCTGAGAGCAGTTAGTGTAATTTTAGTTGAAAACATTGCCAACATGCTGCATACTTATTGTGCACAAGGAAATAGTGTCATGCCTGCAATCTGATAGAACCCTAGCAAGTTTAACAGAAAACTGTTGCTTTCTCTGAAAAAATGTAACACTTTGTGTACACAAGTTTGCGTGTTTAAATACAACGTAGTTAAGTTTTATGATGCAATATTCTTTTTACTTGTGTGCCTAGTACATGATAGTATTTTTCTAAATAAATCTTTCTGTCTCCTATTTACACTACGGTGACTTTCTTTGGGATAAAAATGCACCACCTTTCTGTACCCAAATTAGAGCACTGCACGGGCCGTGATTCTCGGCCCGAGCCCGGCACTCGTGGAAGTTTACCCGCCTGAATCCGGTCCGGTGCATCACAGCGACTCGGGTCCAGTCCGAACCCGAGAAAAAAATTTCACCTGCCTGACCCGGTCCAACAACAGATCGGGCCCGACAGGGGCCCGAGCCAGCAATCTATATGGTGTTGCCCGAACATGGAATCAACAGAAAGGTGTTTCTAAGTAGCAAATAACTACGTTTCATATGCGCATGCTTCGATGATGCGTACACTTTAATCTGCAGTAATTCTTTGTACAGATGGGCCTCGTGGTGGAAATAGCTGAGCGGACATATGGGTACGATAAATGTTTGTTCGGCAGCGGCATACTGTACCTTTTTTTTGTATGCAGATACAGATGGGAATCGTCAGAAGTGTCTTTAGCAGGTATTGTAGCAAGTGAACTGACTAGCAGCATGATGTCAGTTTCAATAGGGAGTACAATAAAAACAGAGGGGACAGAAAACAGACTGCTCTGTTCTCTTTCTGTTCTTTATTGCGCTCTCTATTGAAATTTAAAGCATGCCCTACGAACAAACCCAATCGTACACCCTTCTAGATTAGTAGCACCAGTCTTCAGCATAGTAGTACATTGCCGCAGCAAGAATAATAGAGAAAAAAAGCCAGATTTATTACCCTTGTTGTAAATGCACTAACCTAGATAAAAATTACAACGAATCGTGTGCACCATGTGTACTTTTCAAAATACTTATAAACAGCTGAAAGAAAGGAAAAAAAGCTGTTTGTCATGCCATTGTTTTCATATATCACACCACTGCTGGCATTTACAGTCTATAACATTTTTGTGGCATAGTTTACAATTTATTTGCTCACTTGTTATTGCACAAAAAAAGCAAATTATCAAGAGAGTCCTCCTTTAAAGGGACCCTGAAACGGTTTTTTGAAGTTTTGTCAGCGTTTAGACAAGAGCATCCCTAAATCATTCGCACCAGAAATTAAGCGACGCACCGTGTACCAAGGCCACTACGGACAATTATATATATACCCTCCTCCTCACCCTGCCTTGCACCCTCAACCCACAGACACGCTGGCATCGCCGGCGATCGCAGCGCTGTCATAAGCGCACTCGATGGTTTGAGCTTCACCCAGTCATGGCCTCCGATATTGCGCGCCGACAGGTTGCGCGCAGTCTCGTAGGCCCAGTGTGCCCGGCAGCATGCCGCTCGTGGAGTGGTTAATATTTGCTCCGACAGGTGCCGCCACACTACCAGTCGATCTTATTTTATTCTCCTGCACGGCGACAACCTGCAAACGCATGCGCACAAACAAAAAGAGTTCGAGAACGATCACCGATAAGCGTAAACCCTGGCTATAGCCACCGTACCCTGGCAATGTGGTTGTGTCTTCAGGAGTGAAGTTACAGCCGCAGACATGTGGATCGTGGTATTGAACGGATAGCGAGAGCACGACGCTCATTTCAGCGACGAGCTGAAGGGATTCCGCTCGCCAGATGCCTCACAAACATTGCACAATGTCGCAGCTACAAGTCACCAATTGCTAGATATGTGGTACACAACACGGCTAGGGCAATTTATTTTGTCCAAGAAAAGAAACCTCGAGGTAAACACTGTCGCTCAGCTCACGTCAACACAGAGCACGTTGTAACACAGGCAGACGACGCTCGTTGCCCGCAGGAGGTTTAGTGACGTGGACTGGACATATCCAATCAGATCAGCCGCCTGCGTGACGTCGCACTTCCAGTGCGACGCGCACTGGAAGTGGGCGGGGATCACAGCTGAGCCGCTGTGATCGGCGGCGATTTGCAGCTTTCAAGCCTTGTAATAAATTACACAGTTTACACACATAGCTTAAATCGGTCTGTAAATGATCTTTACGACTTGCTCTATCAATGTGTTTGTACAAAATCGTCAAAACCGTTTCAGGGTCCCTTTAAGCACGCCATGCGCTGGTGCATCACATCTCCTGCCGGGCTGAAGTTTCTTTCACTGAAGGGTTTCCACTTGGGCTTGTTGGTTCATTAGGACGAGTAGTGTTGCGCATAGGATGGGACAAAAGAAGGAACAGGATGATACATACAGCTGTCATGCGCATTGTTTTTGGTAAATCACCACATGGACGGTGATACTTTTGTGATTTGAATTTGCACCACGGTCATACGCTTTTTGTTAAAGTTCACTGCTGCAATGTGCAGTGTTGTCGCGGAAATGTATGAAAGGGTCCCTTTACTCTCGTCAATAAACTGTTGATAGTTTGCGCTCTGTGTGTGTCGTGTTCATTCCTTTGTTCCATCCTATGCGCAACACTACTCGTCTTCGTTTCTTTCACTGCTTGCGCTAGCCGCAAGGGTGCACAATATCTGCCTTGCAAGTTCTGAAAGCGCCGGCACTCTTTGTTCTTTGACTTCGACCAGTGCAGCAAATTTCGAATGTCTTTGCGGACCTCTGTAGAATGAACATAGCTGTCCAGCTCACCCCTTCATTACTCTCGTTCCCGAACGTCGTGCCACTCTTCAATATCATCTATACAATTTTTATTTGTGAGCTTCTCGTTGCAGGTTTCAACAGCGTAATGCACGGTTTGTGCCATGCTCTCTTTTTTTTCCCTATTAAAATAGTGTATGCCTCTTTTGCTTTTTGAGGACGACGGATTTGTGCGAACGCCTCTGACTTGTGGTGCAGTCCCGCACGCTGCAGTGAATTCTCTGCCTCTCTTCTTCCCTTTCCTCCTCTCTCATCTTTCTACTCGCTTTCCCTAATCCCCCAGTGCAGGGTAGCCAACCGGAAGTTTTTCTGGTTCCTTCCTAAAGATATTATACCGGTAGAAGGTGGCCATTATGGTGCATCCAGACGGCGGGCCAAACCGCTCTTTTGGCCTGCGGCCTCACCGTCACGTGACCCTTCACTTCCGGTTGGGGGAGTCCGTAGCTGGGCCAGGGATCGGGAGGGCCAACAATGCTGAAAACATTTTCACGAACCGCCCGTCCTCATCCTCGCCTGCTGGCCGCGTGCTCAGAGGGGTGAGGTGTCAACAAGACAGGTTTTTTTTCTTCTTTTTTCGGTAGCCGAGTGTGCCGGCAGTTCTTCGAACTTGCGGTTTCTCTTTCGAGATGCACGCGCTGCATCGTCTGCGGTTGGAACAGGACACGGGCCGGGCTTTCTTCCTCCCGTTTCGGACTGCACGTGTGTGTCACGCAAGCGGACGGGCCACTCGCATTCCTACTGTCACGTGACTCAGCCGCCTGCGGGTAGGACTAGCAGGAGGTGAATGAAGACATTTTGATCCATTTTTGGGCTTCGTTCCAGTTTGGTGATAAAGGTGCGAACAAGCTTCTTGACGCTTGCTCGTTGGGTGCACATGGTTCGAGGTAAGAGGGACATCTCCCATCACGGAATTTGCAGCTGTCTTTTTTCAAGCCCGATATTTGGTAATGCGAATATACTTTGCCCCACGCCTTATTTAATAGACCTATGCTAGTCCAAAACATTGCAACGTGGTTGCGGCAGTATCATGCAACTCTCGCACCATATAGGAGAATAACACGAAAGCACACATGTTAACAATGTGGGCACACAAAACAGGCTGTGCATGTTCATCTCGCTTCACATGACCACTGGGAAGCGTGATGGAGCCATGGAAAAACTTTTCTTTATGGTGATTCTATGCAACAAGACTCTCGTGCAGACTTTTCATTTTGGTGGACGATTCGTACTTCCAAGAACCTTTCCCAGCTTTGGAGCTCTGTGATCACTCTTGTGATGACAAGTTGTAGTAATAGTTATTATATTGCGCTATTACTGCGATAACAAAATAACATTGAGGATCTAAAATAATAACGAATGCAAATAAAGCAGAGAATGGTGAGATGTTGACTGTATAAGCCCTTGGTCTAATTGTAGCTTGCCCTTTTCCCATAAATCAAGCATCCCCATATGCCAGAAGCAAAAGTAGTTCAGTACTTGCCCCCTCACAAAACTTCTCTAAATAGTTTGCTCCCACATAAAAACAGCATTTTTTTCGAGATAAAATATGTGGGACATATATGTATGCAAAACATATGTGGACAGGCCTGTAGCCAGGAATTTTTTTTCAGGGGAGGGGGGAACCTTGACTATTTGACAGAAACACCTATTTTCATTATTTATTTTGTAGCGTTAGCTACACTTGCCTAGCCGGAGCCGATTTCACGTGGAAGGTCATGAGCCGGGCTGCGCATGCGCGAGGATCAGTGATGTCACATAGCTGGGTCACCGGAGCTGGCATCTCACGCACTCTCAGACACCGCCGCGCACGGCTCGCCGCTGCTGGTCTGCGCATTCGAGAGGAGTGGCATCGTAGGCGCGGCAGACACACTGGCGCCAGCGTGTGCGCAGACTCCGCCACCACCGCGCGCGGCTCGCCGCTGCTGGTCTGCGCCGCATTCAAGAGGAGTGACGTCGTAGCCATAGACACAGTGGCGCCGGCGCGCGCGCAGCTATTCGCCTTCGCTGTGCAGTTGCCATCCGACACTGTGCTGGGGCCGCTTGATAGCGCCTCTGACTGGCGTTTGCAGGTGGGTAATGCCATGGAGGAGGAGAGCGCAAATGCTGCTCAACAGCGCAGAAGAGCCGAGAAGCTTATCTCATCGGATCCCGAAGTAGTTGCCTGGCAATTAGCGGTTCAGCGTACGAAGCATGAACAGAAGGAGGCTAATAATCCTAGACAATCTGGAAAGCTAAGAATAATCAGCTGAACCTTTGCTAATGCTACATATATATCCTGGCATAGCCGAGCTAAGCCACTGCAAATTTTTTGATAAGACACGTACTTCACCAATATTTTTGGGGGGGGGGGGGGGCTGGCTACGGGCCTGTACGTGGATATAGTCCAACTCCAAGCCCGACCCGAGCCAGCCACCTCAAACCCGGGCCCCACCCTAAGCCCGGAGCTTCGGGCCCGAGCCCGGCCCGGGCCCACCACAAAACCTACTTTAACCGGCCAGGCCAGGCCGGGCTTATGGGCAGGCCCGAGCCCGTGCAATGCTCTGATCCAAATCATGTGCTTGGAAGAAGAGCTTTAGCTTGGGTCTCCTACCTAAGTACATGAGAAGTAACAACTGTACTTAACTTGATTAAGCTCTTTGTAGCATTTATAATAGAAAAGCTAAAGTCTAGTGACTGTAAGAAACAGTTGTCTTAATTAGGCCATAAATTTTCAAAATAGCAAAATTTCAATAGATGAAACCATCATGTTGAAAAAAATTGGGGCAGCTACGCACTAGTGGTGCAAAGACTGAGGAAACAGCTAAGCTGGCTGCTTTACATACATGGGTATGCTATCCTACACCCTCTCCCTTCCACCTTGCTTATACCATACGTTTCGCCCTCTCCCCTTCCTCCTCACCCTCCCTTTCTCACCAGCATTCATATGGTTCCCATAAATGTTTGTACTCGGTAGTGGGACTTGCCCAATGCCTATGGCGCATACCCACCCAATTTTTCTGTACGATCCACGCGGACAAACTAAAAGCTTAATAACTCTGCTGTAAAATGATAATGCATCACTGTAAACTGCACCTCATAATACATTTTAAGAGAGCACCGACGCCAAAATTTTGCACCCTTTTTTCTGTTGCAATAAGTAGTTAACGACCCACTTATCATGTCTGGAAAGCTGGTTTGCTCAAGCACACGACCGTTAATTATTTGGAGACTGTTTTATAGCGCCCAGTCACAGTTACGGTTTCACAGAGCGCCGAGGGAAGCAGGACCCAGAGTGGTTTTTATGTAAACATAGCCGGCTACGTGAGCACATAAAACAGCGTGCACATGAGCAGCGCGTCAACAACTCTTTTCAACGAATTAAGGCTTCCTGGGTGCTGCTGCAATGTCCTCTGAGACGTAAATATTAGGGGTGTGCGAACATTCGAAATTTCGAATATTTTTCTAATAGTGTTTGCTATTCGATTCGGTTTGCACTGGAATTTTAGTATTCGAACTTCTCAAAAACAAATACAATCAACGTCCAATTGAAAGCAACCCCTTCAGATTTTCAATATGCTTCACCTCATCACACCCCAGTAGTGCGGCAAAGCTGCCTTTCAAGCTCCATTACGGTTGAATTTTGTCAAGATACAGTCAACGTCCAATTTGAAATAGTCCCTAGATTTTCAATATGCTTCATCTCATCACACCCCGGTATTGCGGCAAAGCTGCCTTTCAAGCTCCGTTGCGGTCGAACTTTGCCAAGACACAGTCAACGTCCGATTGGAAGTGGTCCCTAGACAATACCTTGGTGTGGGCGAGTTGGTCCATCATTAGAGAAAACTTTAAAAGCGCGAACGACGAAGACAAAACACATGCAACAGGACTTGCACCAGTCCTGTTGTATATGTTTCGTCTTTGTCGTTCGCGCTTTTCAAGTTTTCTCTAATGGTCCCTAGATTTTCAATAAGCTTCACCTCATCACACCCCATTATTGCGGCAAAGCTGTCTTTCACGCTCTGCTACGGTCGCAAATGTACTAACTCAAGAAAACGCTGGCTCCAGCATGGAGATGAAAGATGTGGCAGAGGTGGGGGCTCAATTAATGCTGTTTTGGACCTAAAATTTGGGCAGGAAGTCCAAAAAATCGGACGCCGAAGCTTTTTAGCATCCAAAATTTCAGATGTTCTTATATATCGACATCTACGAGGCAGATTTGGAACTCTGGAGTTGAAGGGAGCACACCCTTGTCCGCCACACCAGTTGGGCTTCCACAGAAGTTGAAAGAGGAGAGGCTGAGGAAATGGCATCTTTGCCTATCACGTGTAAAGTGTTGTCGGAAACACTTTGGTTGCACCAAATCATGTACATAAATAGAATTCGGCCTCTACATTGCCTCATTCTTGATAAGACAACAATAAAACACCACCCCACCAGTGCTTCATCAACCTAGCGAAAACAAACATTCATGTTGCTATCTCATAAGAATATGCTTAGGAATCCCCTCTTTTTTTTCTGCAATTTCACTTCGAAGTATTCGAAAAATATTCTAGAAATATTTGAAAAATATTCGATTCGCACTCACACTTCAATATTCGAATTCGCTTCGCACCCAAAATTTTGCTATTCGCACAGTAAATATGCGTGACCCCCTCCAAGATGCACTGCCAAGGCGAGGACATCAGCCTTTGTACTCCCATGCAAGACTCCCCGTCTTTCCATTGAAAAGGTCTGCTAGGAGAGAGCACCCACAACAATCGTGGCAGCCAACACAAACTCGTGACACAGGTGGCAGTTGGTTGTTTACAGGAAAACCAAAGGCGCAATATTTAATCACTTTAAGCGTGATTTTAAATATGTTCTAGGCTATATTATCCGTTGATATTTCCTAGATGATGCGTGTGTGTCCACACAAATCTATCCTCCCTTCGAAATTTTGTACCAGTGCTCTTTTAAGTGGACAATATTGAAGGGTTATGTACTCCCCTGAAACGTACCACTAATTTGTGTGTGAACATTGTCACAGTTCCACATATTCTGTCAATATACAAAGTTTGTATTTTCGATGGATGCAATCCAGGGAATGGCAATATCACTAGCCTAGCTCTGCCTGGGAGAAAATAGACCCTATTGGGCAAAGCTAAACTAGCAGAACTGGCAACCAAGGAGCTGTTGAATTGGATAGCATTGGCCTCATTGAGGTTAGCAGAAGCATATACAGTACTGAATAATCCTCAGTTACACAGGGAAAGAATATGGCTTCTAATTCGCAAATACATTGCAGACAACACTGATGAATTTTACACTATCAATGAAAGGGTAGCAGGCGGCGTGACAAAACTAAGTAGGAGATTATAAACAAAGCAGTACAGGCTTACACTACAACGTCCAGTCACGATGACGAAGAAGTAGAAAAATTCCACGAGCAGGTGAATCAGCAGCGAAAAAGTACTGGCCTAATAGTTGTGGGTGACTCGAGTGTGAAAGCAGGAAGCGAATACTACATAGAAGAAGCAGTTGGTAATTATGGTGTGGAGCAGTGTGCGTGGTGAAGCGTGCTCCCATGGCACAGCCCCTTGACAGCTGCAGCCAAAAGGGAGGCAAGGCACATTTATGCTCATCTTTGGCTCTTATGCACTCCACTACCTCATTATTCGGACAGCCCCTTTTGTGTAAACAAGCATTGATCGGTGACTGTATATTGCATAAAAAGTCAATATAATCAAGTGCTGATTTTACCAACTTTGTAATATTGATGTTTAACTATATATAACTGCAAGATGTTAGTTTTGGCAAAGATTCTTCAAGCTCGCCACTGTTTTCACATGTAGAAGGTCGCAACATTTCAATGCACAAGAGATGTTATGCCAGGTTTTTTTTTTTCTTTGTTTCATTTTAATACACACATCAGTCGCTACAATGACTACACTGATGCGTACTTCACTTCGTCGAATGCTTTTCTAGCCTTCTTCAGTTCTTCATTCATAGTTAGGAGGTCCTTAACACGTGCGTACTTTCTAGGGTCCTTACGCACTAGAAACACTATATCCTCCACTTGAACACGGCCTGTGCGCCCAATCTCCATTGCCTTGTGTGTCTGAAAGAAGAAATTCAAAGTAAATCAGAATGGTAAAAAAAAAATGCATTTGCCACTGAACAGATACAATAGACGAAATGCAGCAAGGTGCTAACTACAAGGTAGAGGTGTCATCATTCTAGGGCGTATGCATGCGTGTGAAGAGACAGTAGAGGTATATTCTAGGGGTGTGCAAATATTCAATTCAAATGGTTCTGTAGTCAGTTCAATTTGGAAAACATTATACTGTTCGAAACATATTCAGAATGCACTGTTAGAGTGTAGAATTGACATAAATATGTTTTATTGTTCAAGATGACGAGTCATTTCACAGAAGAAAATAAAAAATCATGTGGCAAAATTGGGGCAAGGTGTGCCTAAGGCATAACGTTGCTCCATAACGGGACCTTCACCCACATGCTTCGTAGCAATGAAGTCACCTCGTAGCAACGACAAGTCACCTCAATAACCTTACATATAAAATATCAGATTGCCATATCAGAAACGGCTGATTGCCCCACGATCGAGACAGCATCGACTGGAAAGCGCATACGAATGTGACCGGCACACCTTCGAGGGCCGCATTTCTTTGCGCAGTCACATTTGCTATGCCAATGACACTTGTGAGTCAATGCAAGCTTTGCTTGAATCACTTTGTATTCAAGCCGCAAAGGCCTCGCTAAGTGCCACCTTGGGCTGGTTGAAAAGCGCATATTGAATTTTTGCCACTTCAGCTAGTCCTGAGCGTAATAATTTCTGGGGTTTGTAGGTGGGTTCTACCTGGTCTAGCTACAGACACTGACTAGCTTCACAGTGCACACACACCTCAGTGCTATATGGCGCAGAACACGACATGCACACACAGTAAGAACAAACAAACAAGGTTTATTTCAGATTTCCAGAACGGCAGGCTACCTCCACTGAGCACTAGGCGTGACATTGACATTCTTATGTTCACTCGTCGTGCCGACTATCGCGTATGCTAATGCTCTGCCATCTAGACGTGGTCACAGTCTTAACATAAGGCCATTTTTCGCACGCACTAATATGTTCAAATGCAGTTTTTTACTGGAACAATCTACCTGGTTCGGTTCGTGAAATGAATATATCAGATTTTTTGGAGGCACTAGAATGACATTAATGTCCTATTTTTTTCTCATTCTTGTAGCAGGTTATGCCTAGTAGGTGACGATATTTATTTGGTTGAGGAACCTGTTGTGATGTTATTCTTTCCTATGGTCCTGCAATAGCCCTGCATTGGGCTGCAGTATTTGAAAATAAATAAATAAATCTACCTCCTGGTCAATGCTTCCATTGTCGATTGTGTCCCGAACAATTTTGGCTACCACTGATGCCAGTTCTTTCAGCCAGTCAACGCAGATTTCCGTGGTGAACGAGCAAAGGGGCTGCGGGAGAAAAATGGAGTTCCCCCATTTCCCACACGTGCCAAAGCCATAACATGATTATGAAACCAGGAATTTCGACCACCCCAGGTTCTTGCACGTGCACCTAAATCCAAGTACATGGGCCTAGGTCACCGAAGCAAATGCTCAGAAAGCGAATACTTGAAGGCCGTTCCAAGCTCCAGTGCACTTCCCGCCACGGGAGCTCTATGCTCCTAGCTTACGGCCGTCAGTATGGGTGCCGCACAGTTCCACGTACTTCGTACTCGTTCCATCATCACAGATCGACAACCTCAACAGCGCGTAAATTTGGCAGCCGTCTTCTTTTGTCAAAAGGAAAGTGCAGTGGTTGCGTAAACCACAGAATGCTTTAAGCGCTACAGATTCCTCTACTGCTCATTACCTCAGATTTTAAAACGTCGTGCGCTGACTAAACATTTCGTGCATCGGTACCTTGACGAAGCACATTGTGCACCGACTCCTCGGAATGGAATGGCAGCCATGGCACCTCGAATTCTCGGATCTCGCGAAACACATTGCGCGGTGACTCCTCAGACAAAGTGCCATCAACAATTAAGCAATTGTGGTACAATTCGGGCACATATGGAGCTGTGCTTGGCAACAATGAGAGGCGATAATGCAATAAAAATGGCCAAAATGAAATCCAAATCAAACGAAAACAGCTCGAATGATCAAGGATTACTGGCCATGTGGACTTGGCAGGCAGATTTTCAAGCAAGCTTGACAGAATTAAGTTAGGATCTAGTTCTCTCAGCTTACATTTTTGTGTGCGTTTCCTTGGTAAATGCCTGACTCCCCAAGAAATCATGATAGAAGGCTTGTTTGTTGCACATTAGTCCTAAGGTATTCACAAGTGCAATAAAACTGTCTATTTTTGAGCTTTAAATATTTTCTTCAAGGCTTGCATGCTCATGTAGTGCAATGCTTTCCACATTTTTCTTGTGCACAGTGGGGATGCAAAAAAGGGGAGGCTTTTGCAACAAATCTGGTGAAATTTGCCTAAGAAATTATTTTGCTACGAACCGACTCGGGGTTCTAAATGCTGCCACTCCAATACTATGACAAGTAATGCGAGATAAGCGCAAAGAATGGGGAGGCTTTACTTGTAGCCGCATCCTTTAGGGCACTTTTGCAAATGTTCTAGTGTAGTTGCCAAGGTGGGTATATCAACACTAGTGACGTGTATAGAAGTGTGTTTTCATCGCCTGGAGGAATTGTGACGTGGAAAACAGTGTCGATGCTCACCCAATGGACCGAGCAGCTATCCTTCCTTCATGACAAAGTAACTGCCGGTGTGTCAAGTGTTTTACCACTTCTGCACATTATTTGCTGCACGACAAGCTTGCTTTTCCATCTCTGGTTGGTGGAAAAATGGTTTCTGCAATAGTATTTTTATTCAAAAATATTCGAAAAGTATGCGATTCAATTCGCACTTGGTTTTCATTGTTCTTATTCGCCTCGAAGTTAAAATTTTGATGTTAGCACACCCCTAGTATATTCGCCTTAGAATAACAAAACCTGCACTTACAAGGCAGAGCAAGTGCTTTTCGCTTTGCCTAGCGGGGCGATTCGTTGAGGTTCACCAAATTTCCCGCTCGTAAGTCTGGCTTAGTAAACGAGGTAACTGGCGAGCCTACCATTTCAATAATGAACTCGATGACAAGGTCTTCCAAAAGGTCCACAGACTCGGTGTACGGATTCTGGTCGTCTCCGAACCCATACATCATGCACCTCACTGCAATCGCGAGGGGGAAAAAAAAAAAAAATTATCGACCATGTTTTGCCTGTCCACACAGCTATACTAAGCAGTGTACTAGAATGTAGCTATACTCACATTCTTTCGAAAACAGTCTTTTGCGCCGGTCCCCAACTTGCACCTCAGCTCCTTCCGTGAGGTCATCGTCAAACTAGAATCACGATTATATGGCCATTAGTGTTTGCAAGAACACCACGCAGCATGTTCTTTACCTGGTCGAAAGCGTCGTCACTTGCTGCCATGACCACGCGCTCCCAGTAGTTGACCTCAGTGGAGTCGAACCAGCTTTACGTAGAACAAAAGGCCCTACAATCACCCTCCAACAAAATTTCGGTCTATAGGGGCTTTAAAAACGCGCACGACCATTGAAACGGCAAACGACCGTACCTGACCGTATGATGAAACCAACGTTGGATGAAACCACCAAACATGCCACCAAAACACCAAAAGACCAAAACACCAAGCCACGGAGTGCACAGTTTCGTAGCCTCCAATGATCGTACGTAAAACTTAATGGCGTTGCGTAGGCTTTGTAATATTTATATTTAAGAAAAAAAACAACAAGGAAACGTGCGCCGCTTATTATTATCTGGCTCAAAGTTTACGGAGAAGCGCGACCGGACGACGGTGTCGGAGGGCCTTGTGTGGTGGTTGGGCGTGTGTGCGCCACACTTGACATGTCAAGCGACGTTTTTGTTTCGCCCCGATGATCGCGCCGATGTGAAATGTTGGAGCCGCGGCTGCCGTGTGGGCGTCTTGCCCATCGTTCCTGAGAGAGCCTAGTGAAGCAGCGTGCGTGCCGATACGATGCCCGGCATAATGATGAGCGTCGACGAGTTCGTCTCCGAAACACTGGAGGACTACAACTCGCCCACCACGTCCACTTTCGTCGGCAAAATGAACCACTGCCGCCAGAGCGTTAATCTGCTCGAAGAGGTGAGCACAGCTTCCTCTCTGCACGGCGCAGATTTTGAGGCAGCGTTTCTCCACTTCCGATGTGAACACACTACTCTTTGAAGGCACTTTTAACGACTCGCTGTTCCTCATTACTATGTGCACCGAGGTTTGTAGTGTTTGTATAGGCACCTAATACTGTTTAAAAGGCAATACTATGGCCATATCTTGCCAATCACTCACTACAACGCAATCTCTGTGCGTTGGCGCAACGTGTAATTGTCGGACACGATTAATATATATACATACATATATGTACACTTCAAACGTAGTACATAACGTGAATCACGTAGTTCACTTGGATCTTGGAAAGTCGTCGAGAACATTTTACTGTTTCCGGAGAGAACAGAAACCAGAATTGTAATTTATTGCGCAGACGCTGGATTTCGATCGAGATGGGCTGACAAAGATGAAAAAAGCTGTGAAGGCAGTTTACAACAGTGGAAACAGTAAGTGCAAGTTTCTGTGCTTTCATTTAATTTGGCAGTTCTTCACATTGCACATCGTCTAATGCTTTCGTTCACATTTCATGTGCTGCGTTGTTCGTGTGTCAGGCTCTGCAAAAGCTGTTTTATGTTGAAAATAGAAATGCTTGACTATTACGCTGGTAGGGGGCAGCTTGCAAACTTTCTACTTAAGCTTCCCATGACTGGAATTTAACATAAAATATGTGAGCACAGCATATACAAGTTGTGTAGAGGCAAACCCATTCTAGCATGTGTAAGAATCCTTTACTTGGCCACGGCTGTGTTTTCTACTATGCATGTCAACGTAACAGTTTCACAAATCTAGACCTCTGACTTGAGAAGTAGGTTGCTCAAAGCGGCACTTACGAAAGTTGTGTTCCTTATGGTATTTTGAAGAAGTACATTTGAAGCCGAGTCTGTTGTTGACTTCAGGGTGCGTACAGGTCCTTGAAAACCTTTGAAATTGGAAAAAGCATATTTCGGGGCCCTTGAAACTGTTCTTTCCTTCAAAACCCTTGATATTTGCAATCTTCAGTACAGGATCTTCTTTCTATGGCGCACCTTGCAAACTCTCCACTGTAGGAGCCAGCGTGTTTGCACCACCTCCAGCCTCCTTGGGGCACAAGCGGTGCTGTCCTCATGCAGAAGTGCTCTGTGAAAGCCACATACCACAAGTTCTAATTCAAGCCTAGTTGTTGGCTCCCACTCAGGGTTTTTGTATGCAGAGACGTTGACAGCACATCCTGTGCTGCATGAGGCCAATTCGTGTCCAATCCAGTCTGTGTCAAAGCTCAATATTGGGACGGGTTCGATGACTCCAGGCAGTCACAAAAAGTACTCGGGGATCGAACTGTCAGCAACTCGAAGTAGTCGGGCTTTCAGCAGATTGCTACTCGGAGGCAGTGCAAGATCATACATCACCTTAATAGCAAAACTGCCAAAGACTGACAAAACTGCATTAGTGCTGTAATGTTTTGTGCATGTTTGGAGCTGGATCTGATCTAGACTGAACATTTGTAATGCAAATTTTTATATTTCTGATGCAATAAAAACATCAGTGTTTTGAAACATTGATATAGCAAAAAAACTTTGGAAGCTGCTCTGCATTCTTGAATTTCGGCCTTCATAACCTGTACGAACCCTGGTGTCTTTTTTATCATGCCTCACTAAACGTTACCACTCATTGTTCATTATCAAACAGCTCATGTTGACAACGAAGTATACCTTTCAAAGGCTCTTGAAAGGCTGGGTGCCAATGCAGTCACGAAGGACCAAGAGCACGACATTGGTAAGACATCAAAGAACACCATTCTGGCTGCTGTTTTAAACAGGCACAGAAAGGGTGCATTGTAAATACTAGCAGATGACAGAGCAGGACGTTTCTCACCCATCTCTGGATTGGGATTATAGAGCACTGCACATGCTGAGACTTTGGGGCTGGCGCATCAACCAGTTCGCCCTTGAACATAAATTGTGCAGCTACAGATTTTCTGGAGACATTGGTGAGAACTTGTCATATTTCCACTGATTTGAGTGATTAGTTGCAGGGCAATAAAAGCAAGGTCTTAGCTGAATTGAATTTCAAATAGCAGTTGCAACATACAGTGCCCTAGTTAGGCAAATAAATGTGGTGGACATTTAATGTTAGGTAATGTTTATATAAATTGGAAACAAGCTGGTGTAATGCTCATGTGGAACGACATTTCACGTGGATCAGGCAAGTTTTATTGCTTCATTAGGCTTGTCAGTACGAATAAACCTGGCTCCTTTCCGTTTCAACGTGTAGGGTATTAAGCATTAAATACAGCTCATGTACAGCATAGAATAACCAGTCTATGCCTCCATATAGGCGGACTCCCTCAAGTTTAGAAGCAAAAGCTCGTCTGTTAAAAATAACCAGAGCTCAAAGTCGGGGCGGGGTGGAAGGGCCCCTCTCCTTCACGTAACCCATGGAAAATGGGCTGCTGGAGACCACCCCTCCAGCAGTTTATAATATTGACGTTTTAGATGTTCTCAAGCCTTTCACTCTGACATAAATTGTTATTTGCCATTAGTGTCTCTTTAAGCATTGATGATTGCTCCCAGGCCCAGGAAACTTGCATTTTTAAAACGCGTTTTGAGAATGATAGAACAAACAAATCAATGACAATGCTTGTGGACTTCGCCAGCAAACGTGTCACAGCTACTTTCAAAAGGAAAACAGGCAGATTAAAATTTAGAGCTTCTTATCCAGATCATATTCACAAGAACTGCCAGTTCGCAAGGTTTTGTGCCTCATGACATATTTGTCTAATAATCGTGGACGTTCTGGTCTAAATAATTCTGGATGCCGCACCGAAAAAAATACCTACCTGTTCAGTTTCATGATGCTCCACTTTTGTTGCAGTTGAGCTCATATTCTTAAAAAACAAAAACTTATATCCCTTCTCAAACTCTGGTTTGCCACACCGGTGCATGAACTGGTTTAGTGCAGTCCATTTTGTTGGACCCCATGGTGGCACATTGCACAGTGCTATTGACCACTCAAGATGGGCAATTTTCACAATATACCCAAAGGTATATCTGGCTCAAGATTATGCAAAGGCGGGAATTTATTTTGGGTAGTTTCCCGAAGTTACGTATGACGCATCTGCACATATTACCGACCTTATGAGAGCCAGGCCTATTACAGGCCTGACTCCGGCTTGCATCCCATCCGACAATTCCTTACCCAGCCCACGGGCCGGGCCTGGGCCCATGCAGTGCGCTAATGGAATATGTGCTATGAAAAGCATGCATGCTTAGGTAAGTTGTGATGGATTCTTTAAAGGGATGTGAAATGGTTGTGACAATCTTGCACAAATGCATTGAGCCAGTAGTGCAAGTCCTTCTTAGCATCATTGGCAGATCGGTTTTTGCACTCTGCATTAAGTGTGTAATTTACTGTAAGGCTTTAAATGGGTGAAATGCTACAGCACCACTGCTCCATGGCATGCTTCATGAGCGAGTGACTTGCTCAGGATCTGCAATAAAACCTTAGTTGAAAGTACGCGCTTGTCCTGTGTTCATCTTGACTCGTGTTTGTTTAGTACGCTATGGTTTCTGAAGTACGATGAACTAACAATTTCCCCAAACGTCCTCTCTTCTTGCACCAGCTACCCTCGTGTAGCCAGTGTAGGTAAAAAATAGCCCCAATAATGCTCCTTAGTTTCAGTCAGTATAGACTGCTTGAAAACTGTGAGATGGAGCATGTCTTATATTCCTGCTTTGAAGTCCCGTTGTGTTGGACCCTTGGATGACATCATCACAGAGCATCAGGGACACAAACAGAAGTGCTTCTCACATTCATGGATGCCCCCATTGAAGATCCTTTTCAAATAGTGACACATGTGCAACATGGACATTGTTGACCTTTGGCTGGGATGATAAAAGGGTCTTGCGATGTGCTCACACTGGCTGAGGCCTGTGCGATGTTAGGGCATGATCATATTGGCACATAAAACACCAATTATCAAAAGGGAAGGATGAATAATGGTGCTGATAGAGTTATGGTATTACTCCTGTAATCAAGTTTAAGTTTTATTGAGCATCCCTTAACTATACTTTTAGATATTTCACACTACCTCACCTCTTTTTCTTAGGTGCCGCGTTCCTCAAATTTTCGGTGGTGACAAAAGAACTTTCTGCACTTATGAAAACACTGGTAAGTTTTGACATGCATTTTTGTACTAAACCTGCTTTGTGTGTACTGTGAACGGGTTTGGGGTTTCGCGTGGCTGTGTATGGTTAATATTTCTTCCTGTTGAAATTCACAGTCCCAAGAAAAAAAAAGAAGAAACTGTTTGTGCCACTGGTGTGGTAGTTGTGTTAGTATGCTTACATGAAAAAAACTCAATCTTGTGTGTTGCAGATGCAAAGCTTACACAACATTATTATGTTTCCCCTGGATAATTTGTTGAAAGGAGACTTGAAAGGCGTTAAGGGAGTGAGTACTTACACAAATGGCTTTCATTGTTCTTGCACCAAGTGTGTTTGCTGCCTTCTTTGCATTTCACTCTCATGCGAGGAAAAACTGAACGGAGCAAAGTCACTCTGATAAATCAAGGATTAGTTTGTGTGCTCTTTCTTTAGGCATAAGTGGTGCAGGCTCATTCCTCACTGTTTGTACATTGTCACGGATTGTCTATTTTAAATTGCACATAGGCTAGTTTCCTGATGAAGGAAGGTAAGCATGACACAAGAGATCAAGACAACACAAACACGTTTGTGTTGTCTGGATAATTTCTCTTGTGTTTGCGTGCATACCTTCTTTTATCATGAATCCTTAGCAGCTAGCTCAACTTTCTGTCGTTCTAGGCTCTCGACGAATGCCAGCTCTTGTGTGTATCTCTTCTTCGCGCTTGCCTTGTTTGGCTGAATGTTTTATTTTGGCATCTATATTTATTCCATGTTGAATCTGTCAAAGTGCACAATTACCAAGGCTGTGCATGGGCACTTTTATGAAGAATTGTATTGTGCGCACATTTCATGTGTTAACAAAATTACAGGATCTCAAGAGGCCATTTGACAAAGCATCTCGGGATTATGAAGCCAAATCGTAAGTCCACTGCAAATTCACTGATTATATGCAGCATACATTTTAGTCACTAGAGTGCTTGAAAAGTCTTCTGTCTACAGAAATTACTCTCAAAAATACTTTTGCTGCAACTTTCGTTATTATCCAGATTATCAGTGAAATTTGACAGGTATTTGCACCGCAGTAGTAGCCACAAGCACTTACGGTCTGGAGATATTCTTGTGTTTAGTGATCTCTGCAAAGTATACAGTAAAACCTCGGTGATGCGAACCTGACAAAGTCACGAAAATTATTGGTATTATCCCCCGCCACGGTGATCTAGTGGTTATGGCGCTCGACTGCTGACCCGAATGTCGCGGGATCGAATCCCGGCCGTCGCGGCTGCATTTTCGGTGGAGGCGAAAATGTTTGAGGCCCACGTACTTAGATTTAGGTGCACGTTAAAGAACCCCAGGTGGTCGAAATTTCCGGAGCCCTCCACTACGGCGTCTCTCATAATCATATCTTGGTTTTGGGACGTTAAACCCCAGATATTATTATTATTATTATTGGTATTATCGGAAAACATGGCAAATTAGTATGCGACAAAAGAAAGCTGACGTACATTTTAATTTATTGTTTCTCAGAGCCACATCATCATAGACAGACATGAACGATTGTATGCAAAGATTTTAGACGTCAGCGATCATACTGGCACTTGCGAATATACGGCGCATGTGCATATGTAATTGAGGGACCAAGTGTGCTGTGACAGCTCATAGCCACGTGCTAATCTTACTGTAAAATTCCGACCAAGTGGCCCTCTTTCAGGGAGTGGAAATGACAGTACCAAAATTCAACATGGCGGAAACCTTTCCCACCAGAAAAACAAAAAAATGGAGTGCACATGGGCTTCCTCAGAAGTCTTCTCGCTCTCGTTTGTGGCTTGGCGCATTACGACGGCTCACAAAAAAACTGGGGAGGGGGCGAAGCATGTAGGGAAGGGTGTTTCAGCTCCACCAACGCGAAGCCTGCGGTGGACTCCTAAGCAGGCCAGTGTTGCGTGATCGGAGTGCGGAATGCTCGCTTTATACTCGGTTACAACGGAAGAAAAAAATGACCTCCAGCAGCCATCACCGTTCCTCCATCCAATAGCACTTGCTTATTTATGTGACGTCAAGCACTTCTCGAATGTGTCCAATAGTTGACTTTCCTATACACACATTTGTGTCGCTGGCTTTAGGTCAGAAACTGGAATGTCTGGGATTTTGACATCATTGCTCAGTGAAACGTAACGTTTTAGGTAATAATGACGAATCTTTGGCTTTTAAGGGGAGACACTGGTCTCGAAATGAAAAGTTTTATTTTTGGAGATATTGTAATGAAATTGGGTGTGTATATGTATTTCTTCCTCCTGATTTCAAAAATATAATTAGTTTTCATGTACTTCAATTAGTTATCAAATTGTGAGAGCATAAGTAAAATCTAATTAGGTAATTTCTTACGGGTCATTAAGACACTTTCCCTCAGTATTTTTAGGTTCTGTTTAAGATGCAGCTGTAGCCAAAGACCTGCCATGTGGAGCTATGCTATTTATATTGTCACTGAGATATATCATCATATAAGAACTTTCAATTGTATTGACACTGTGTAATCTTGAAATGCAATTAGCTCATATTATTGTTCACAAAATTTCATATGTTCATCTTAGCCACAAGAAAATAGCATAGCTCCACAGTCCTATTTCTTACGAATTCAACGGTATAAAATTTATCAAAATTACCTTACAAAAACATAATGAAAAGATCCGTAAGGCTGGTCAACTTGGCAAAAAATGTGAAGCTGAGAAAATCGCGTTTGAAGTTTGACACGCACTGTATAAATTTATGAAAGGAACCTTTAACCATTAAATTTTATTCACATGTTCCCCATCTGTTTCCCTTCAAAACAAAACAGAAAGTGTCTTGTTCCACCCAAGGAATCATATCTAAAAAAATTTTCCAATGTGCAAAGCATGATCAAAACCCCACCATGACAAGCGGCTGGGGGGTTCTGGAAAAGCCATGGGGTATGAGGCTCAAGCAACTGGCTGCTCATGTCTTTTCAGTCTTTAGAAAGAACCTTCTAGATGTTAGGCAGCATGTTACCCTGTAATCTGTATACAGCTCTTTTATTACTGCCACACTAGCAGCTTCACTTTCAGTCCCTGTATTTTCGCAGGCTTTCACTAAACTTTTTAGGTGTCCCTGAAACTTCTTGTGGTGCAAGCCTCGGTGCGAAAGGTTCATACACGCACAAAAGTCTGAAAGGGCAGTAACACCTTTGCCTATCATCTGTATCCCCTTCATGGCCCTCATGTTGACTTCGAAGGGAGTGATGGTGGCAGTTCCGCTCACTCTCGGAGAAGAAAATTGCTTCTTCTCGAAATCACAACTGCTGCAAGAAAAAATAAGCTTTACCGCAAGGCCGTACTCCTTGTCCGTTGCCTTCCTCACGCTGAGACTTTTTGCGTCACATTTGTCGCACTTCGCTTGTGCAAAAAAGTTATTCAAAACTTTCATATCGACGAGCAAAAAATCGGTCCCGGCGTCACCGGTCTGGCACTCCGCGCTGACTCCAAGAAGGTCGAACTTGCGCTGGGTAGCCGACTTTCCAGACAGAACGGTCTTCGTTTGCGCCGATCTCTCAACTCGCTGCGCCTGCTCCGCCGTTGAGTAGTACGCGGCATCAACCCGAAGTGTTTCGCTAGTCGAACTTGGTCCCACGGTGTCGTCAGTTGAAGTTCCCGGCAGATCCAAAGGGTCCGGCCGCGACTCCAACTCCGCTGCCGACGGTGCACTTGTAGCCGGCGCCTTCTTGTTCCAAGCCCGTTTTTTACGGCTTCCAAAAGCTCGTTGCGTCGATGGTTTCAGACGAGAGTCTCCAGGCATCTCGATCGCGTGGAAAAACTACCGGCACAAAGTGGAAACACGGTCCGTCGAGAAACACGCACGATCGCAAAAGCAGGCGCACACAAACGGACAGCCACGGCGGAGAACCCAACACAAAGAAAAAAAATGACGTGTCGGTCGCGCCAGCCAATGGGAGACTCGGAAAGGCGCGCTTGAAAAGCGCGCCGCGTGAGAGCCAATCAGTGGCCTGGAAACGACCTTGAGAAAACTCGCGACGGCGGCCGTTCTGCTTGAGCGACGCCATTTTGAGATGGCGCAAAATGTGCACAAAGAAAACAACTTCAAATCTAGCCCAAGATGGCGGCGCTCGGCCCGCTGCATAGAGTTTCCTACAATACTTACTAGAGGGAACTCTGGCGCTAGTGTCTATGGGAGCTGCAACGCATGACGCTTCAGCCAGCATGGGAATGATGGGTAGTACACAAATTTGTCTAAACTTCGTACTTTCGGCTCCGTTTAGCTCCGCGTTGGCTGCATCTGCTTTGTCGCAAAACGAATTTCAGCAAAAGTCAGCAGTTTCACTTCGCCACTTTAACTTCTTTAGGCTCAGCGATTCAAATCTGGTCACGAAGTTCACAACGATCCATTCTTTTATCCGAAAGAAAACCAAAACATAGCAATAAACAAAGCCACAAGTACGTTTGAAGCCGCAAGCACGAAGACTAGGCAAATTTGTGTACTACCCATCATTCCCATGGAAGCTGAACGATCGCAGCGCCAGAGTCCCCTCTAGTTAATTTTAGGAAACTCTATGGCCCGCTGCAACGCTCATGGTGCGCGCGGGAAGTTCGAACAAATTTCGTCCTTTTGGGGACATTTTAGTGCTGCCGGGGTGCTTTGAAAGCCGATTTTATCGCGTTTCCCGACCGAATTTAGCGTTAGCAATTTGAGAGTAGGTGCTCAGAAGTACAAACGCCCCGAAAATAAGCTTTGCGAAAAATCGATTTTTTGACCATTTTTGGCCGTTCCAAGACCCGCGTCTCCCCTTAATATCTGTAGCATTTACATTAGCCGAGAAGAAGTACTTACGGTGTGAGTGGAAACCAGCTAGCACGAATGTCTTTTTCAGGTGAAGGGTGCCACATTTCTGTGGGCAGAGCTTACATTTTTCTGAGGTTGTAGTGAGAGTTCCCATGTGTGATTCCCGTGGCAATGTACGTTCATAGATAGGTTTGCAACAACTGTGCCTTAGCACATGGCAGGTTAATCGGCCTTGGCCACCGTAAAATGCGTCTGAGCTGTGATCGTATCGTCCTGCTATAGTTGAGACCTTTGGATGTTGTTTAGTGTGAGCATTCCTTTGTTGATGTTGTGTCTGTTTTATCCACTTGTGAGATGTCCCTCAGTGCTGTGCGTTTGCCATCAGGTCTAAAATAGAGAAGGAGAAAAAACAGCAGGCCAAAGAAGCTGGCTTAATTCGGACGGAGATATCACCAGCTGAGGTATGAGCTCTTGTGTTGCCCCGCCCACTTTTTTCATCGGTCCTGCTTTTTCCTGACAGATTGCTGATGAAATGGAGAAGGAGAGGAAGATGTTCCAGCTGCACATGTGCGAGGTGAGTGTGGCATTTGATGAAGGACAATAGCTTTTAATCCAGCTTTTTTTTCTTTTTGTCGTCAACTCCAGGATGGTCTCATTCACACATGCGCGGAGAAAGTTTTACTCTCATATTCTTTCTTCCAACTTGGAGCCACATGGTGTTTCATTTCTATACAAATGAAAAAGGACTTGATTACAGATCGAGTAAAATTGCAGTTAAAGACACCATTTGGTGTCTTGTGAGCATAATACTTGTGCTCAATACTTAGTATGAAAAGTATTGAGTGCAAGTCCAATGAAGGAACATGGGCCAAAAAGTTTGATAATGGGTCACGCAGTCTGATCACATTTGTAGTTTCCCTAATAAAAATCAGTTGAGTGTCTGATTAACTTGACCTGTTTGTGGGTGCTGCACAGTCGCGTGATGCACATGACTGTCTGGGCCATCACCTATTGCAATGCTAGTTTGGTGAGCTTTCGGAGAGGTATGCTTTTAGCAGACGAGTTGTGATACAGCCTGCGTGAGTACATGTGACTGAACATTTTTAATGTGTTTTTTACCTTGTAGTACCTGATCAAAGTGAATGAAATCAAGACCAAGAAGGGAGTGGAACTATTGCAACACCTGGTAGAGTTCTACCATGCGCAGAACAAGTGAGTATTGAGCTTGGTTGGTGAGGAACATATTGGATGACATCATAGCTGGGCAAACTCACGCATGAGTCGACTCCCTGAGACTCAGATCGGGCCATGAGTCTGAGTGAGTAATATTCTGGTGAGTTTCTGAGTGTGAGTGAGTCCGGTTGAGGAAAAGTTTAGTGAATCCGAGTCCGGTTGAGGAAAATATTTGTGAGTCTGAGTCCGAATGAGCCCTAAGCGCAAAATATATTTTTTGAGTGAGTCGAAGTGGTGGTGGTGTTGTTTGGTTTACTTGCTTTTTTTTTGCCGTTGTTGTTACTCAGCCTTTAGCACGGCCTCGCTGTGTACTCTTAGCCGTACACACCGAACACCACTGCGGGTTCGAGCACCGCGAGCTGCATGCAAGGTGCTGCGTCCTCATTTGTCTCACGCCGTGCACTCCTCACACTGCTGCGCACGAGAACTCGGCCGATCATTGCGAAGGGACGGCGAGCTTTCGTGCACAGCGATGGAGACCCTAGGCTGCACTCCCCAAATTAGTGGTTTATTACTGGGATTTTAGTACAAAGAGATCAACTGTTTTACACCAGAACCAATCGTAAGTGCCATAATTGTACAGGACACCAATTAGCTAATACAAGTTACCAAATATATCGATTTGTGGCCGCGAATGTCACACCTATAAAACCAACAAACAAAGAACCATGTTTGGAGGGCCAACCTACCCTTCGGCCAGCACTCCCGCGATCCTGCACCCCAGAGCAGAAGAAACAGACATGGGAACACTTGAGAGAAACATACGGTGCACGATCGGGACTTCGAGACCGCGGAAGGGAGTGCGCGCCCGCCAAGGCCGGGGCCCCGATGAGACGGTGTAACCCCCGGCTGGCAACAAAGAACAATGGATCGCCGCCGGCCGGAAAGGCCAAAATGCATACGCACCCTCCGAGGTACCGAAGTGGTCTCCCCGAGCCCCGTCTCATGCCCTCGCTTCTCGGGAGTGCACGAGCAAGGCCCGAATTCTGCCAAAATTAGGTCCATGGGACGCCGTCTTAAACCTTTGAGGGACGGGGTGGCAGCAAAGTGACGGTCATCTATGACCAGCTTCTGGTTGGGAGGAGAGTGATGTGAGAACTCTTCAAGAGAAAATGGCGTCGTGCAACTAGTGCGGACGCTTGAATTCCTCCAAGCTCCACCTTTTATTGTTGAACTATGGTCCTATCTACTCATCTTCAGCATTACTATCAGCATTATATCTGTTTACGTTTATACTCAAGTCTATTCGCACATATCTCAACACACTAGCTCAATGTGCCACCTCAGTACAGTCGAACATGGATATATCGAACCCACATATATCGAATTTTCGGCTATATTGAAGTCGTAAATTATTCCTTTGAAAATCCTTTGTAAAAGTATAGAAATTTGCACGTTTATATTGAACGGTATTTTTATCCGCCATCGAATATATCGAACACTGCGCAAGCTGGAAGGCGCGCTTCGGCACTCGCTGCGCCCCGAGACCTTCGCAGCACCGCGCCTCCGCCGACACCCGATACACTCGAAAAACACGAGGGCGAGAGGGTTCGGACTGTACTCCTGGTGGGCGCGTTCTCCAACTTGCGGAACGGCTTTTTTTTTCTCTCTCTTTCTCATGCTTTCTCTGCGTTACCGTCGGCTCTGAGAGCAGGAACAAAGTATCCGGCGGCCTCCTCCTTTCGCCTTTTCTTTCTTTTTTTTGTTGCTGTTTTGTGAGTTTTGATCAGCCAACCACAGCCCGCGCCTTTCGTACATCGCTGCTGCCGTCGCAGGTAGGCGAGGTGGCCCGGGTAGCCATCGCGACTGATCGCGAGCACTTTGTTATTGGAGTCCACTTCCATGAGTTGTCACATACCACCGCATTCCTCTTTTGTGTGCGTGCTGTGCGTGCTGTGCAAAGGCGCTGCGGACTGCTTGAATTTTCGACTTCTCGTGTAGCAATAGCCAGCGTCAAGAAGCGCAAGAACCTTGACTTTGCGACGAAGTTGAAAGCCATACAGCGAGTTGAGGCGGGCAAAAAAAAGTTCAGCGGTGGCGGACGACATTGGGGTACCACGGAGCACGCTGAGCACCTTGTTGAAGAACAAGGCAGAAATCAAGGCAAAGGCGGCATAGCAGCAAACGTCAGGAGCCTGTCGTGTGCGCGCTCCTGCCCATGGGAAAGTAGAACAGGCACTCTATGCCTGGTTCTTAGAAGTGCACCCGAAGAACATTCCTGTGGATGGCCCAATGCTGATGGCTAAGGCCAAATGGTTTGCCGCTGCACTCGGTGAAGACAATTTCACTGACGGCACCAGGTGGCTTCACCGATTTAGACTACGCTACAACATCGTCGGCAAAACCATTTCTGGCGAAAGCGAAGCCTTAAGCAGCCAGGACATCCAGCAGTGGATGACAAAGGAGTGGCCGGAAATCTCCGCGAAGTTTTCACCTGTGGAAAATCTTCAACTCCGACAAGACCGGTCTATTTTGGCAAATGCTGCCAAGCAAGACTCTCGACATCCGGGATAGCACGTGTCACGGCGGCAAAATGAGTCAAGTCCGCGTGAGCGTTCTGCTGGCAGCAGCATGGATGGGTCTCGGAAGCTCCAGCCCTTTGTGATCGGGAAAGCAAGGGCACCGCGCTGTGTGCCCCTAAACCCCCTCCGGCATTTTCCCAAACATTCCAAGTAAACAAGTGCATCGCGTGCAGAATGCCGTCGCGATCAACGATGCCACACGCCGCAGCGCTACAGGTCGCGGGCGCGCCACAATTTCGAAAAAACAATAGCTTCTCCTTTCCGGTCCCTGCCATTCCCGCCATTGAGATGTGTGACATCACCAGTGAAACTGGATGATGTTATCACTTTCAATGCTTGCGATTGGCCGAACGACAACCGACGACTTCCGGTTACTCTGCAAACAGCTGTTCGCGCGCACCTTGCTGTTCTTGGTTGTGTTGCCGCTTGCGAATCGACATCTGCAACCCGTAACGCAACCGCCAAGTCGCTAGCGTAATTACACATCCACGCCTTGCGGTTTGATGAGCTCCGTGAACTCGAGCCGAGGTGGTCTGGCACGGCTTGTCACCGTACGGGTCCATCACGTTGGCGATCCTTTGAAGGCGTGCGCGCAACACAGGGTCCATACCGGCACGATTCGTAGGGGCACGGGCCGGCACGGCAGCAACAGCGGTTAGTCAACGAACAGTGCGCCTAGATACCACACAGAGTTGACGGCGAGCTGGAGCGTCGAAGTCGCGGCAACCGGAAGTAGACGCTGTCTCGAACGGCGCGTCAGCAGTGACGTATGCCACGCGAGATGAGGAGGGGCACTCAGCGAGGAGGGCAAAGCGGTTTTGGAAGAGGGTAGCTTAGGAAAGAGTGAAACGAAAGATGGCTGCGTTCCGATCATCAAACGTGTGTAACTCCGCTATTATGGCACCGTTTCAAAAAATTCTCACGGCTACGTGTTCGTTGTAAACTCGAGCACAACTTCCTCACCTCAACTAAATTTAGACCGCTGGGTGGTTTAGGGGCCCTTTAAGAACTCTAAGCAGCTCTCCATTCGCTACGCATGGAACAAGAAGGCGTGGATGACACGTGAGCTGATCACAGAATGGCTGCAAGCGTGGGATGTCGAGCTGGGCAAGTCGGGGTGTTGTGCTTGCCTTCTTGTGGATAACTGCTCGGCCCACCACACCACCTGTGAGCTCAAAAACATCGAGCTGAAGTTTCTGCCGGCCAACACGACAGCGAAGCTGCAACCGCTCGACCAAGGCATCATCAAGTCTTTCAAGGTGGGCTACAGGAGGCGACTCCTTGATAGGCTGCTGGTCAACCTCCGCATGGGCACCGAGCTGAAGGTTGACCTGCTTGGTGCCATTCAAATGATGACGGTCGTCTGACGAGATGTGGCCAACTGCTTCCGGAAGGCAGGCTTCGTGGCGGCGGAACTTGCGGAAACCGGTGAAGACTGCAACGATGAGTGCATAGACGACACATTTCGCGAGTTTTCGTCCCTCTTCCCGGCTGCCGTACCACCCGAAGTGTCTGCGGATGATTTGGTGGAAGCGGACTGCAATGTTCAGGCTGTTGCGAGCCTCGCTGACGAGGACATTGTAGCTGGGGTCGCAGGGACCCAGGATGCCCAGGCCGACAGCTCAAGTGGCGACAAAGATTGTCCGGACGAGGTGGCGGCTACACGCGCGTACTCCGCCGCTGAAGTGGCGGCAGCGTTCGGCTTGATTCCCCGTTGTTGCGGCGACATGGAGGGAACCGGGCTGTCGCACCTGGACAGCCTCAATAAGATCAAGGCCAGCGTCTTCAACTTCATTTCAAAGACAAAGAAATTGTTTTTCCTGCAAATAAAACATTCTGTTGCATTGTGTGTGCAGGATTAGTTGTCATTCTTGAATGGGCCGATTGTAGGTGATCGTCCGCCACTGGTAAGGTCTCGGGACCTGTATTTTTTTATATAGAATTTTTCATATATCGAACTAATTCGCGATCCCCTTCGAGTTCGATATATCTGTGTTCGACTGTATTTACTAATCGGAGGCGTGTGTTGAGGGGGAGGGTGTCATGACTTCCCCCCGCAAACTGACGGGAAGGTCACGTATTTTATAAAAATGTGCTTCCTAGATTGGCACCACTGATAACTCGTATTTCAAGGTATGAGATCAAAAGGCATATCGTAGAGCACCGGTTATCAGAGATATTGGCGTTAAAGAGCATTGACATCATGATCGAAAAAGCTAATTTTGCGCTAACAGACTCATGAGTCGACTCGCTCAGGCTCACTAAGACTCGGGTCAAGCCGTGAGTCTGAGTCTGAGTGAGTCCGATTTGTTGGTGAGTTTGAGTCTGAGTGAGTCTGGTTGAGGAAAAGTTTAGTGAGTCCGGGTGAGTCTGGTTGAGGACAATTTTAGTGAGTCTGATTCCGAGTGAACCCTCAGAGCAAAATATATTTCTTGAGTGAGTCTGAGTGAGTTCCAATTTTTTTGCCGACCTATGGATGACATTGATTCACAAGGCAAAGGTTCGCTAGACAAACTGTGGTTTTCCAAAGCCTAAAGGTAAGTTTGCATTTGGTGAACAGACAGTCATATAAAGCACTTGAAAATGCTGAGTAGTAGATACTGCATTGTGATCCATGATCTGCCCATAGATCAAGAAATGGTGTTTGCTGGTGCTGTGCTCTACACCTCTGATGAAAATGTGCAAAATGAAGAGGTGAACATATGTAAACTAAAGAAAGAAGTGAAATTTAATTTGTTTTGCATGTTTCCATGAAAGGTTCACTAGTTCTTTTGCATGCGCAGTCCGAGGGATTCTTAGTAACAAACAAAATTTGGTTGCAAGTTCTTTCCTTTGAGTACCTGTGTCCCTTTCATCGGTGGTTCTCTGCTCTTCATCCTAGAAAAGCACAGCCATGGTGTCATTTGATGTGAACGTATATCCTTTTACAGCTTCTTTCAGGATGGACTCAAGACAATTGGTCACTTTAACAATTACATCATAGAACTCTCAAGCAAGCTGCAGAAGGTCAGGCAGAAGCAGGATGAGGAGCGTAAGAAACTCATTGAGCTTCGAAACACGCTAAGGAGTTCACCCTCCCTGGATATCAAAGATGTGAGGATTGTTTTTTTACTTACTTAAAATTCAACAGCAGTAATGGTCACGAACCTGTCTGTGATAAAGTATCCACAATGACAGCATCACAGGCATGATGGCCTGTTGTATTGCAAGTGAATGGCCTGCGGTATAACTGTAGCCATATGGATTTCTCGGAACTGAGCTAACCAGGAAGCTAGCAAATGGCAGCGTGAGAGCGAATTTGTCAACAAATCAAAGAAACTACTTGTGAATGGCATAGACAAGTTAATATTCACACCTTGAGCAAAATTGTGAAAATGGCCCTTTATCAAAAAAGATTTAGGTGTCTGCAGCTGTTATTTGGCTGCTAATACATTGTTCCAGATAATGTATCGTTTTGTTGTTCTGGTTTATTATTTGGAGCCCCATCGAGGCACCTCAAGCACTGGCTCATGCTCGACTCACGTGAGCATTTAAAACCATGAAAGCCAACCACAAAATGTGCAGCATTATACCCGTGCCACACAGGCAAATCAAATGGCCTTAATGTCGGTCGTTGCTTGATGCCTTCACCCTAATTCATTCGACTGAGAAAAGCTTGCTCAGTGCTGTATACAGGACACATTTGAAATATAATGTCTGCAGTGAATTAACGTCGTTTTTGTCAAAAAAATACATGACATTTAACTAATGCCACGTAGTTGCACTCTAGCGAAATTGAATTTGTTATGACAGGTGCCATATTGCTTCTGGGCTTCAGATTCAACATGCAGTGGCCAAATTTGCTACAGTCAGTTGCACAGTTGTAAAAGACAGCACCAAATGCAAGCCAATGATGCCATATTATGCTTACAGGGGTGTAATTCCTGCCCCAATTGTGCCCTTCTGCTCCATTTGAGTTTGCCTGCACAATCCAGTGTAAATCTTTCTACAGTAACGGCACTTGGGCTAGTTTCGATCTCAGTTAGTAGGAAAGTGTATCTTTGGTCTGGCTACAATTTGTCTATAGGCTTTGTTTTTTTACACGTCTTTGGCGTGTTTTGTGTTTTTGACGGCCGTTCACTAATGTAGTGCTTGATCGTGATCCAGGCCTTGCAAATTAAGCTGTCTGCTCATTTGGTAAGGGCATGCCAGTTGCGAGAAGGACAGGCAGGAAGGGCTGACAACCTGCATTGTTGTGTTCCCAAACAGGTTAGTTCAGTTGGCTACAGCTTACACCAGCCACAGGGAAACCAGCACTATGGCTGCACAAAGGTGGGCTACTTGCTGAAGAAGTCTGATGGGAAAATGCGCCGTGTCTGGCAGAAAAGAAAGTGTGAAGTGAGGGATGGATACTTGTACATATCACACTCCGACGTAAGTAACTCTCTCTTTGGTGTCGGTCATTTTTCATGTGTTGACGCAAGGGGCAATCATTTCTGCTAATATCAGTTTTATGTAGTCGGGCTATTTGATCCTGAAATGGAACATTGGGCAAGGAAGCAAAGCGTGCCTGACCTACAGTCCTGACTTTTTCCTTCCTTCATCCAAGTAGGATTCAGAAAACTCCTAGCTTAAAATTCTTTATTGGGTGTGCCAAGAGAGTGTTCGAGAACATGTTTGTTAGCAATAACAAAAATTTTGGACGCGTACACAATTGCGTACATGGCGCCTCAAGGCAAGCACTTGTGGTGGTCACGCATCCACGAGAATTCAACTCTTTTTTGACTCGTTATTCTTTCTGTTGGTAGCCTAAAACTTGTCAAGACGCATTTCAAGGACAACTGGAGCCCGTTCTACTGCTTCCTTTGATGGAAATCTCTTCAAGCTGTCAGGCACAGTAACACGTCACACTTCCGACACAAAATCCGGACCTTGAATCGTATCTTGGCTTTCTGCACCTCTGTGCAAAGTTTGCATCCACATGCTTTGGCCAATGGTTCATTCCGTCAAACCTCTTGGAATTTGTTGGCATAGAAGTAGCAGGAGCAGTGGGCCTGCCTCGGGGTCTAAGAGCTAGGTCGGCCCCTTTTGGGCTCAATCTTGTTGCATGCGATACCGGCAATTTCGGTCTCTTCTTGCCAGTACAATATCCGAATACGCGGCATTTTCAAGATAGCCAAGTGTAGCAAAATTTTTAAAAATATCTTGATTTCTGCTAGTGTTGCTCAGAGCTCAAGGCCTTCTGCTTCAGTGAGACGTTCTGGCAGGCTAGTTGGTTCATAGCTTTTAGACATTATTAAATTGCGCGAAAAGACGAGGACACAAGTTGGAAACATACTGTGCTCGTGGTGTTTTTCTTGCTTGTGTTGATGTCTTTTTGCGCAGTTTAGTTTACTGCTTGCAACATGTACACATTCGTGTAATATGCCAGGCCAACAAACACTTTATCTGGAAAGTACCGATTGAAATATTCCAGCAGTTCTTGTAGGAGGAATGAGGTGGCATTCAGTGTCAGTAGGTGCCAAGTCCTCCGTCGGCCACTTCAGTCTTTCTTGCTGGTTGAAATTGGGCTTCCTCTTCATCCTCACTATTGCTACAGCTAAAAACTCACAAGGGCTGCACAAGTATTACACGAAACTCGAGCATGTTGTCAACATCATCGTCAGAAAAATCTGAGACATTGCCACCTACAGTTATGGTTAGCAGTGCCTGGGCTTGCATAGCAGAGTTTCTCAGGTGGTGACTGGAATGTTTATCAAGGCCTATAAAGCACGATATCAGCATATTACATTGCAACAACCCACTGCATGCTGGTAAAAATCAACAAAGTGCCGCTTGGTTACAATGCGTACTTTGAGGTGCCATGTAGACAAATTCGCATGCTTGTCTTCGGAAAAGCCGCCTGCAGTACCGTAAAAACCCGCGTATAGCCCGGGGTTTTTTTCTAGATTTTAGGGTGCGAAATTTCGGCCCCGTACTATATGCGGGTCCCAAGAATTTTCGGCCCAAATTCAGTTTCGGTTTCGGCATAGCGCGGTGCTATCATCATCATCAGGTGTCTGCGCGCTTCTGCGCTAGGTAGTGTTAGCGGCGTTAGTCTTACGGACCCCCGCGTGCAACAGTGGTTGGTCAGTCGGTCAGTGGCCTTTGCTTCAACTTGGTGCCGAAAACGACGGCCTCGATTTTGCTCCTGTGATTTTACACTATGTCAGGACCGCGCAGGCAGTACTCTGCTGCTTTTAAAAGAAAAGTTATCGCTGCTGCCGAAACCATCGGCAACTGTGCCGCGGAGCGGCAGTTCGGAGTCAACGAGCGGAGTATTCGCGGTTGGCGGAAGCAGAAGGAAGCCCTCTTTGCATGCAGTGGCCAGCGAAAAAGTTTCCGCGGACCAAAAAATGGAGCATTTCCTGACGTGGAACGAGAACTCACAGACTTTGTGCGGGAGCAGCGAGCTGCACATCTCGCTGTCAACATCGAGCTGCTACAAGCGAAGGCAAGGGAGATCGCTCGAGACAAAGGCATTCAGCCGGAGGATTTCAAAGCGAGCAAGCATTGGGTGTCTCGCTTCATGCGCCGCGCTGGGTTCTCCCTATATTCTGTTCCAGAAGTTCCGTGCAGCACTGTGGAAGCTACAGGCCTTCTCAGCCAATCAGGAGGGCGAGCACATCTAAGTGTATCCTTCCGCGCCCAGTCGTCTGCTAGCGGCGAGCGCTGCAGCGAAAGCGGCAAGAGCGTCTCGGGACACTGTGCAACTGCGCTGTGAGATGAGCTGTAATTGTGAAAGCGGTTAAATATTCTCCTCGGCACCGTAAAAGCGCGCGTCTTCGAGATACTTGCACGTAGACATTTGAGGGATAGGGGATAGGGCAGCGAGTCATCTTCTTTGAAGTATGCGGCGAGCTTCCGCACCGTCGGAATTTCCCGCCCTTTATAGAAACCGTGCAGGGGCGTAGCCAAGGGGGGGTTGGGGGGGTTCAAACCCCCCCCCCCGAAATTGTTCAATTTTGCTTGCGTATATATACACGCACACATACAAACGCACGCACGAACATACATAAAGTATGGTTGAACCCCCCCCCCCCCCCCCCGAAAAAAATTTCTGGCTACGCCCCTGAAACCGTGCATGACTCAGCGCAACACACCAAGGTCGAAGTCGTCCAGCAGCTGCTCTCGATCGCGGCCCCTGCCACCGCGAGACAGCGTCTTGGGTGAAAGTACCTCGCCGTGCTTATCGTGCTCCGCTACCCACTTGTACAGCGCACGCTCGCTGACGTTGGTGTACGCAGCCGTTCTCTTAATGAGAGAGCTCATGCTTGCATTTCTGCCGCCCTCCTTACGCACTGTCCCGAACACATTTAGAGCCAACTGCTTCGCTCCCTTGTCGTAAAAGCTGATCCGGGAACGATATCGCACAGGTGAACCAGGCGCCGCCATTTTGACTAAGGAGCGAGCAAATCTGCCACCGCGGACTAATCACAACCCAAGACTGGGTCCTCCGCGGCGCTGTGGACGCTCGGGCTGTGCGGACTACTCATAAAAGTTTAGACAGTGTCGTACCATTCCTTCGTACTTTATAAGTAAAAACATAACACATACGAGCCACAACAGCGTTATTTCTTTCGTCATTTGCATGTTATAACATGTACAAGCAAGAACTCTTTCTTCAGTATCATGGAGCCACAAAAATTGTTTTATGCAGAAAATGCGACAAAATCGTCATACAAATCACAGCTACAACACGCAGAGAAGCCTTCAAGTAAAAATCCTACGACGAGACCGCTTGCAAAAGTCATGAGGACAAACAACGGGCTACGTATATGGGGCACTACATCTCGCTTCGCAACAACCTGCGCTCGAGGGTCGTGTAGCCTTGGCTCTGCTGCACGGAACTTCTGGAACAGAGTATACGTCGGCGTATCTCTCAGAAGCTACCAGAGAGCTACGAAGAGCACCTTGTGGCTTTTCAAAGGTACATAATTGCGTTGCGAAAGGCAGTCCCCTTTCAGCTGGGCCAGATCGGCAACGCGGATCAGACGCCGGTCTACCTGGATATGCCCTCGGCGCTGACGGCGCATCAAAAAGGCTCCAGGCAAGTTATCGTGCGGTCGACTGGAAACGAAAAGACGCGGGTGACTGTAATGTTATCCTGCACGGCTGACGGTCGCAAGCTGCCACCCTACGTGGTGTTCAAACGAAAGACGCTGCCGAAGGGGGAGAAGTTCCCGAAAAATGTCGTCGTCCGCTGCCAGGACAAGGGGTGGATGGACGAATCGTTAGTCCTTGACTGGATAAAGTCCGTGTGGTGTCGACGGCCCGGAGCACTGCTGGGGCTCCCTTCGATGCTTGTGCTCGACGCGTTTCGGTGTCACCTGGCCGACTCCGTAAAGCGACTGCTGCGCGACTCCCGCACCGAGCTCGTCGTCATCCCGGGAGGGATGACATCACAGCTGCAGCCGCTTGATGTGTGCCTTAATAAGCCATTTAAGGACCATGCCAAGCGCCTGTACGTGGAGTGGATGAGGTCCGGAGAACCTGAAGTGACCCCTGCCGGACGGCTGAAACGGGCCTCGCCAGCGATGCTCTGCTCGTGGATAGTCGAGGCTTGGGCCTGCATTCCAGAGGCGCTCGTTTGCCGCGCCTTCAAAAAGTGCTCCATCTCCAACGTGCTTGATGGCACTGAGGATGATGTGCTGTGGGAGAACATTTCCGACAAGGGAGCTTCGGAAGAGAGTGCGTCCGACGACGACGATTAATGAAATGTCAATAAATGCATTTTTTCCATTTTGCTCGGACTATATTCGGGTGAAAACTTTTTTTCTCACGTTTGCTATCCCCGAATTACACCCCGGACTATATGCGGGTCCGAGCTGTATGCGGGTTTTTACGGTAGTTTTACTCAGGCAGCATGTGAATTGTTGTTCACCTAATAGCAAAAGCATGTAACTTTTCTTTCTTTTTTTTTTTTTTTTTTTTTTGCTGTGGATGCTCATATATAGTATTGATGAAAAAAAAGAAAAAGAAGAGGACACTTAAACGCATGGCCATAGAAGCTGGAGGTGTCTGTCTTTACTGAATGTTTTCTTTTTAAGTTGCCACTTCTGATTACAGAAGGCGCTAGTTAATTCACAAAGTAATAAAAAATGAGTATGCAGTGCCTAGGTGGGCTGAAAGAAATCTCACAATGCACCTGAAGCCGCTAAACTGAGCTCACATTATGCCACCGCTGAAGAGGTTATACTCACAAGACACCAAATGGCATCTTTATCTTGTTGGAAATTTAACTGCAAGTCATGAGAAGCTCTGCTTGAAAAAGAAAAAAATTAGCCAAAGAATTCATCTCATTCAGATTCTACTGTTTTGCATGAAGACTATACATTTATTTTTTAACAATATTTTTCAGGAAACAAAATCGCCTACAAAGCTCAACCTTCTTACATGCCAAGTGAAGGTAGGTTCACAAAGCCTTGTGTGCCCCAATACACTTCAATGTGCAACTCGCCCTCTTCCGCAGAGCCTACAAGAAGAGAAGCGTTCCTTTGACTTGATATCCTGTGAGTGATCGTCAGCTGTAATGTGTCCAAGCATTGTCTTACTAGTGCTCCACATTTCTCTGTGCAGATAACCGAACGTACCACTTTCAAGCTGACGATGACTTGGAAATGGAGGCGTAAGTGAAAGTGCCTGATGCTGTGGACTCGGTGCTGCTGAGATATTTCTATCTATCTTCCGGAGCGTCAACTAACGCTGAAGCTAGAGATTTCATCGACGTCTGTTTAAATTTTAATCTTTCACAGCTTGTTACTGAACCAACACGTGTTTCGGGTGACTGTGCGAACGTCTTAGACCTTATACTAACTAATCATCCAGACAGCTTATCATCTTTAACCTTTCTTCCTCCTATCAGTGACCACAAAGTACTTCACGCCAAATTTTTATTTTCCGCATCACCACGTGCAACGTGTAGCAAAACAATCGGCCTATACGATAGAGGAAACTTGCGAGCCATTAACGACGAGTTAACCGCCTTTCTATCTCACTTTGAGTCTCGATTTCACGAACGATCTATTGATGATAATTGGGTGCTCTTTAAAAGTAAAATGATTCAATTAGCAGACAAGCACATACCGAAAATTACCTTCCGTGAGAATCGGCAGAATCCGTGGTTCACTAATCACTTGAAGCGTTTAGAAAATAAAAAGACTTTTCCGAGCTGCTAAACAGAGTACGAATGCTAACGCTTGGGAAAAACATTATTCTGCCGAAAAAATGTACCTACCTGCTGTTCGTGGTGCCAAGCATGATTTTTTTAACAACGACTTACCCAAAATTCTTAGAGAAAACCCGAAGAAATTTTGGCAGGTAATAAACCCAAGTCATGTTCGCGCCATAATACTTGCTGATGATTCGGGGAACATTATGTCTGATACTGACTGCGCCACAACTTTCAACAATGCCTTCGTCTCAGTTTTTACTAAGGATACTAGTGCTCCTCTGCCATTACTGTCTAGCAACATAGTATCTAGAATGCCGGCCATTACGTTCAGCGTAGATGATATTTCAAATGTGATTGATAACCTAAAACTTTCGTCCTGTGCCGGTATCGATGGTATTAACTCAAAACTGTTAAAAAACACTAAGGATATATCCTCGGCATTTTTGTGTCTGTTGTTTGCTCAGTCACTTTCAGTAGGTTGCATCCCTCACGACTGGAAAGTGGGGAAAGTCATTCCCATCTACAAAGCAGGCTTCACCCGCTAAATTATTGCCCCACCTCCCTCACGAGTTTGCCTAGTAAAATCATTATGGACCATTTAGATGCCAATCATTTCTTTCATCCTGCACAGCATGGATTTCGTAAGGCCCTTTCTTGCGAAACACAGCTAGCTCTTTTCATTCACGACCTTCATATGAATCTTGACTGTAACAAACAAACTGACGCTATCTTTCTCGACTATCAAAAAGCTTTTGACAAGGTTTCTCACCGACACTTGTTACATAAACTTTCCTTCTTGAACTTAAACTCCGTCGTACTAAAATGGCTTGAAGCATTCTTAGTCAACCGCTCGCAATTCGTCAGCGTGAGTGATCAGTCCTCAGTCCCACTTCCGGTTACTTCAGGTGTCCCCCAGGGGTCCGTTCTTGGCCCACTTCTTTTTTTGATATATATCAATGACTTACCCCTCCATGTAACTTGTAAAATCCGTATGTTCGCGGATGACTGCGTGATTTATCATACCATTAACGATATTACAGATGCAGATACATTGCAGCAAAACCTTAACCATGTACAGACTTGGTGTACCCAGTGGCTAATGACTCTTAATCCAAAAAAATGTAAACATATGTCATTTACCCGTAGTCGCAGCCCCATTCCTTCTTCTTACACAATAGCCAATAGCCCCATTGAAACAGTCCCATCATTCAAGTACTTAGGAGTCTTAATTTCATCTGATGTTAACTGGGGCACGCATATCAACAGCATTCTATCATCGGCGAACCAATCACTAGGCTTTTTGAGGCGCCACTCACGTCATGCCCCACGCGACGTGAGACTACTAGCGTACATATCACTAATCAGGCCTAAACTTGAATATGCTTCACCAATCTGGGACCCATATCAAAAATACCTCATCAACGCACTTGAGTCAATTCAAAATCGCGCAGCAAGATACATTCATTCATCCTTCTCGTATGACGTAAGCATATCAGCCTTAAAAGAAAAATCTAAATTACAATCACTCTTGCACCGTCGTACGATAGCCAGCCTTGGTCTTTTTCACAAGTTTTTCTACAGTTCACTTAACCGCATGCCGTACATCACCCCACCAGCAAGAATATCGCAACGCACTGGTCACCAGCTACAGGTTTTAAAACCGCGTTCACACACTACTTTTTCTGCATCATTTTTTTCTCGAGCAGCGTCAGAGTGCAATGCCCTTCCGCACCATGTTGTATCTACAAATAACAACCATATGTTCATTGCTGCCGTGTCTTCTGTTTTACCAAATTAGTTGCCATTGATTGTATTTAACGCGAGTATTTATTTCTACAACGGTTCATTGTTTTTATGTTGTATTTATGTGTACAGTGTTATTTTTTTGCATGATTTTCAACAGTTATTACGTTATAATTAGCACATTATGTTGTTTCTCCTAATGTTGCCAAATTAATTACCTAGCGCGTGTTTTTGTTTTCGTTTTCGTTTGCACAGTGTATCAACATTTTGCTTTTTTCCTCCTCTTTTTACAAAGTTCAATGGTTTTTATTTGGAATTACCCATCACATGATGTACCCAACCCCTTATGTAACACCCCTAACGGGGCCTTTAAGGAAAATAAACTGAACTGGACTGAACGAAATGCAACGGCTTTCAACAGCAAAAGCCATCAAATTCGGTGGGAATTCATTACTTCGTATTTATTACTAGAGGCCGCTTTTTCGAAATCTCAATGTTGGGATGGGTTTCTGGCATGAAGAACTTCAATTCCCCAATTTGACACAGTCACCTAACTCCACTAAAATAAAAATTAATTAATTTAACTTTCTTAATTACTGTCTCAAGTCATGTCTCTGACCATCTTAAGATGCCTAGCGCTACAGAAAAAGTCATTCACTCATGTTGGACGTCTCAGAAGAATATGGCAGTTGCGTTCTTCTATGTTTCTGCTTAGGTTTCGCCATTGAATTTGGTTAATTTTCATTACTTCGTAAATATTACTAAATGCCACTTTTTCGAAATCTCAAAGTTGAGTTGGGTTTCTGGCATAAAGAACTTTAATTCTCCCATTTGACACAACCGCCTAACTCCACTAATTAAAAAGTTAATTAATTTAACTTTTTTAATTACGCTCCCAAATAATTTCTTTAACCATCTTAAAATCCCTGCCACTACAGAAAACCAATTCTGAAGGCAGCAATCAAATATCGCATTTTCCTGAATTTTTGAGAAGGTTGGACACATTTCTTGAAACACCCTGTATTTTAGCAAGAAGACACCAAACGAAAGTTTTTGTCAAGCAAATCTGCTTGTGTCATTTGTAACTACTGTCTAAGAAAGAAGGGAGGACGTTTGGGGAAGTTGTTGGTTCATCGTACTTCAGAAACCATAGTGTGCTAAACGAATACGAGACAAGATGAACACAGGACAAGCGCTTACTTTCAACTAAGGTTTTGTTGCAGATCCTGAGCATAGATAAACACTCATCTGAAACTGCAAGAGGGAACAGCTGGCAGACAGAAAGAAGGTACATAGACGTGACACGTAAGCCAGGAAAATAAGGCTCTTTCTTAGATAAGAGAGCAGACAGCATGCTGACACACCCATTTCCTGCCCTGGCTATCTCAGACGCCTCCACCATGTCCCCAGTAATCTTGTTCAAGTGGTGATACAGAACCATTGTTTGATTAAAGAGAGGAAAACACTCTGGCTTCGCATCACATTTCTTACAATGGGCAGCAAGTTGTCCATCTATGGCAGTATTCTGCACCTTATTGTTGTGCTCGAGCAGATGCGCGTTCAGGCATCTGCTAGTCTGGCCTACGTAATCCCGTACCTTCACAAATTTTCTCACAATTTAAAGAAGGTTGGCCAGCGATGTACATCAAGGCTGTGTTCACAGCGACAAACAAGCTTTTCAGGTTGTGTAAGCTGAGCTGCTCGACGAGGAAATCATTACTATCTTAGCCTCTTGGGCATTGTTAGTTGCCTAAGATAGTGGACCTCCATGGAGCCCTATGAAGCACAACAGCTCATTAAGACCTGAAAACTCCATAAGGCATCTTATGTTTCTTCACATTTAGCACGTTCTTTTTTTTTTCACATTTGGTCAGCAGTGCATATGAATAGCCATTGTGTGGCCGTTGTTTTGAGAACAAATTATGGTTTATTATCACGGCATAGTATTGTTCATGCATGGACCTTCAAAAATTTTGGCCTAGCACCACAACCCAAGGACGTCGTCTTCTTCCTTGAGCTCATATTTGTACATCAGCCATAGTTCTCATCTGTACATAACCACCCGAAAATCAAGAGTCTGGCTAACATTTCTGTCATAATCCCTTAAAGGCTGCGCATTCCCACTAAATGAGTGGGCTTATCTGTTGTAGGCGGGTTCTACCCCGTCTAGCTCCTATTCAGGTGCCACGAACACCGACTAGCTTCCCAATGCGCGCACACACACAAACAAGGTTTGTTCCGGATTTCTAGAATATGTTGGCACCGCGAAGGGTGATCTCAATGCATTGTCAACAGGTGGCACAGGAATAAAGGTCGGCAAGCAAGGTATTTACCTGGGATTTCTTCTTCGTGCTTTCCCGAACACTTCTCGTCCGTCCGATCTCGGCTACAGCCAACGTCAGTTCCCTCGGCCTATCAGCATGAAGATTTCTAGGGACTGGTCGATTTCCCTCAGAGAAGGTGACAAGGAGGAAGTGACAGGGTTCCCCCATTTCCCATACTATTCTGATTTTTTGTTGCCTATGACGGGTAAGAAGAGCCGGAGAAAAGGGTGCTTTGCCTAATGTTGGGCGCCAAAATGTGTGTGCAGGTGGAAAGCAGTGTTGGTGAACTGCAAAGAAGGAGCACTTCGCAAGGCATTCACTGAACCAGGACAGGCTGGTGGGGGCACAGGGAATCAGTCTCTCTTGGAGTTTCAGCAGTCCATCATAAGGCAGGTGCAGCAGCTGCCTGGGAATGACCGCTGCTGCGACTGCAACTCAACCAAAGGTCTGGGGCCATTCTGGCAGCAGATACTTCGCGCACTTAAAGGGGCCCTGCAACACTGTTCCATGAGATCGTTAGAGTTTATTGCCTCTCACGTATGACCGGAATTACAGGGCTTTGTTGCAAGCTTTAAATGTTTTTCTAACCTTTTGTCCTGACACAAGCGGATGGACGTCATGACCTTGAGCGCTTTCCCTTCTTTTACTATAAGCACCTTGGCTCACTTTTGGTGTGATCACGAGCGTGCTAGTGTCGCTACTGTGGAATTAGAGCTCACTACAGAGCATGGCGCTGGCACGTGGCGGCACTCTGTGGCAGCCACAGGAACTATGCAGCACAAGAATGCTCACGTCAGACAATGGCCGTGTCCTCCCCTCCATTGACGTTGTCAGGCCCATCGATTATGCCAAGGGAAGAGCAAGCAATTTCTAGCTCTCTCTGAAGCGTAATTGTAAATTCCCTGCCGTGTGCATTGCTATAATTTTTGGCGTACGTGTTCACAGTAGCCTTGACTACAGAACGGCAGCGTTTTCGCACAATTTAAGAATCAAGAGATGAGCCATGTGACTGAGGAATAAAGCAGCCTTGGTGCAAGATATTTGCAATGTTGTCCTTGCTGCTGCACTGTAGGAAACTAATTTGATTGGCACCACTAGATGACCTCACTGCTCTTTAATTTAGCCGATGAAAAATGTGTGCCTAGGTTGCTTGGCTGCAGCAATAGTGAAGAGCTTTTGTCTTTAATTTTTACTCTGATATATGCGCCTCTTGAACAATGCCTGAAGCATTGGTTAAGGCCCACCTACATGGAGCACAGTGGCATTCCTTTGTATCTTGTTGGCGGGCCTTTAATATGTGTGCTGATCATTAGGTCACATCAAGTACACTATTTTCTTTCTACAGGGGTTGCTTTTATCTGTTATTGTTTCGACTGCGTATGCGTAGCCTATTATGATGAATGCATCTTGTCATGTGGAGTTGTTATGCATTCAAGCGCACACAGTTGATTTCAGGGCGACCTTGCACAGAAGCCTCAATACCACATTCACAGTACAATGCAAGATAGCACAGAAGAATACATTTATGCTTTGTTATGATATGCACACTTTGCAAACAGATCCAACATGGCTATCGACGAACTTTGGAATTTTGACCTGCATTGAGTGTTCAGGAGTGCACCGGGAGCTCGGTGTACACATCTCCAGGATACAGTCGCTTACACTCGACAACTTGGGAACATCACAACTGTTGGTGAGTTTGTAGCACTCATTTACTGAGCTTCATGTAGTGGATTTAATTTCATCTTCGTGACCCTTGCAGCAGTAGCAGACACCTTTTTGTGGGTCTTGTATTCTGCATTGTTAGTGACTTCTGTCACCTGGTTCAAAAGTCAAATTCTGCCCTGCTAGGGGTGCAAGTGATATGTAGGGTTTTCCCGAAAAAAGAACTGGCCCTTAACAGCAGACGAAATTAATGTTGAACAATAGACGCCATGTCAAGTCTTCGTGCCATTTAACGTAGCATTGCTTTCCTTGAGCCAAATGAACCTAATGCACAAACAAAAATGGCACTAACCAACTAGTCTAATTGCTAGCATAAAAATAGCTGTAACTCGAATAACGCTTCGCTTATTGCTCTGAATGTGCTGCATTAAAAAGTAACCACATTACTTGGTCCATAAAAAAGATCTCTGTGTCTAAATCCAACTGGCCAGTGGCATTATGGACTAGGGGTGTGAGAATATTCGAAATTTCGAATATTTTTTTTTAATAGTGTTTGCTATTCGATTAGATTCGCACTGGAATTTTACGATTCGAACTATTCGAACTTCCCAAAAACAAAGACAGTCAACGTCCAATTGAAAATGACCCCTTCAGATTTTCAATATGCTTCACCTCATAACACTCTCGTTTTGCGGCAAAGCTGCCTTTCAAGCTCCGTTATGGTCGAACTTAGCCAAGACACAGGCAACGTCCAATTGAAAGTGGTCCCCAGATTTTCAGTATGCTTCACCTCATCACGCCCCATTATTGCGGCAAAGCTGCCTTTCACGCTCTGCTACGGTCCCAAATGTATTAACTCAAGAAAACGCTGTTTCCAACATGGAGATGAAAGATGTGGCAGAGGTGGGGGCTCAATTAATGCTGTTTTGCACCTGAAATTTGGGCAGGAAGTCCAAAAAATTGGACGCCGAAGCTTTTTAGCATCAAAAATTTCAGATGTTCTTATATATCGACATCTACGAGGCAGATTTGGAACTCTGGACTTGAAGGGAGCACACCTTTGTCCGCCACATCAGTTGGGCTTCCACAGAATTTGAAAGAGGAGGAGAGGCTGAGGAAATGGCATCTTTGCCTATCACGTGTAAAGTGTTGTCGGCAACACTTTGGTTGCACCAAATCATGTACATAAATAGAATTCGCCTTCTACATTGCCTCATTCTTAATAAGGCAACTATGAAACACCACCCCACCAGTGCTTCATCAACCTAGCGAAAAGAAACACTCCCATGTTGCTATCTCATAAGAATACGCTTAGGAATCCTCTTTAACTTTTTTTCTGCAATTTCGCTTCGAAGTATTGAAAATATTCGAGAAATATTCTAAAAATATTTGATTCGATTCGCACTCACACTTCAATATTCGAATTCGCTTCGCACCCAAAATTTTGCTATTCGCACTGCTCTATTATAGACACAAACAATGTTAAAATGTATAGAGGGCATATGCCACTGAAATGTCGGATATTTGTGTACACGCAATAATATTGCCACGTGTGTTTCTTATTATCACTTTTGCTGCATTCGGTTTTCGCCCACAAAGACTGTCAGCAATGCTCAGTGCAAACCGTGCCTCATTGTTCGCGAAGCTTCGCGATTATTGTAGATCGTTTTGTTAAGATTGCGCGCAAGATGCGAACGAGCCAGCGATAACGCTGGAATATTCGACGGCACGTGTATAAATTCCGACACGCTTCACTGCTTGTCAGTTTTTCGACGGTCGACGCTCTGTTCGCCGCTATCAGCGTACGTTGTGTATCAGTGTATTGCTGTAGTTTGACTTTCAGTTTCCTGGCCACAAGTTCGGCCAAATAAAAAGTTTCATCTCGGATACGCTGTCTGCTGCCTTCGTCGACGTCACGAGCACGTGACAGTATGCTCTTTTCCAACGATTGCTACGCTTGAAGGGGTCCTAGAAAGTGGTTGACCAATAGTGTAAGAGTTTAGGGTGATTGACGATAAATATTTACCATTGTAGTTGTTGATCTGACGCTTATAAAACACACAAAAAAAAATCAAGATATTATGACAAAAAAAAAAAAAAAAAAACACCGGCCACTGGTGGCCGGTGTGGTCTGGCAACTGGCCTGCTATCTAAAGTCGGCCAGGCCGGTGTAAAACTGGACAGATGGCAAGCCTAGTTATATGCGAGAAAACATTGTACAGTAGAACCCCGCTGTTACGTTCCTCACTGCTGCGTTTTCCCGGCTGTTACATCGTTTTCCGCCGGTCCCGGCATAGCTCCCATAGGATACAATGTATTGGGAACCCCGCTGTTACGTCGTAACTGTCGGACCGTTCCCGTATGATACGTCGCGAAGTGCGCTCGGAGCCGACCGAGTGACTACCAAAGAGAGCGGCCATGGTGCATTTTCACGCAGCTTGGCCTCGTTTGACCGTAATATTAGCCGCATGAGAGGCGCAAGCAACAGAATCTTTCAATCGATGCAAACAAAAGCATGGCCTTCGAGATTCGAATTGCAAAGATGGCGTCTATGACGTAACTGCTCGCGAAAGCAAGGCCTTCGAGATTGGCATTTACTATTGACAAAAGCATAGCCTTTGAGATTTGTATTGCACGAACATGGCGTGTATGACGTAATTGCTTGCGAAAGCAAGGCCTTCGAGATTGGCATTCACTTCTGCCATCGCGTTGGTGTAGACTCATCATCATCGTTATTTGTCGGAGAACGGGAGGAGTTCGAGCTGGTTGGAGCTCGCATGGTCGTGCGTGCGGTTCGCGGTCGGACTCGGCGCGCCGGTCGTGATTGCGTGTGCTTAGTTCTTTCATGCCTACAGCTGTTGGTGTTAAAAAAAATCACATACGTTGATTACATTTCTGTGGATGAGGCCGTCCTAAGCTCCGCGTTTCTATCCATCGAGCTAGATCGCGGCTGAGCGCGCCAATTTTCGTGCTGCTTGTAAGAATTGAAATAAAATTCTGTACCACTAAATATTTGGCCGTTTTTCCTGTTTTTCGGCTCTTACGTTTCCCGTCTCTTACGTTTATTTCCTACGGTCCCTTCAAAAACGTATCAGCGGGGTTCTACTGTATTTGCAACTCTTCCTTATTGTATTTTTCAAATGGCACAGCCATTCTGGTACTTTTGATATCTGTTGCTTTTTATATTTTAACTTCATGTTCTCATTGCTGGTACTTGAGTTTGCATTACTACTTTTGAACGTCACCATGGCAGCAGTACTTGACAGGGCTCCTGTAGGCTTAGCATGTCTTGCACACAAAATGTTCTTGATTACTAATGGCATAGAAAAAAGGACTTCCCAGCATTTCCAAAGTTTGTGTGTGAAGTGGGCACAACCTCATCCACGTTCAACGTAGTTGAAATTATTTGGAGCCCTCCCCTACGGCAAACCCCAAAGATTGATGACCTCATTCATTTCGAAGCTGCTTCAAACCATCATTCTTGTTTTTCTCAAGTTAATTTTTTTTTCTCCCGTTTCATGTTTTGTAGGAAATACCTCTTAAAAGGAGCTGTGATATTGTGATGTTAGAATCTTATTACAGGTTATGTTTATTCTAGCTTGCAAGGGTAATGACAAACAATGGTTTCAATGAAACAATGGAGGCAACCATGACACAGTCCAGAAAACCGACCCCTACAAGTCCAATGTAAGTCTTGCTGCTTGTAACCATGCTGGTTCTTTGCATTATCCTGTTCTCAATGTTTTGCCTAATTTCAGTATTTTTTAATCAAATGATCTGCTTTCTTTATGATGTTGCAGTATAGGTGCAAGCTTACCATTTATATGTAGAGTCAAACCTGGATACTTTGGAACAGCTGTAATATTGCCCTAGAAATCCAATGAAAACTGCCATATATTGAATGTTGTGCCCCTGCAAGAGTGCTTCTCCTAACTGGCACAGGATCGTTAGCGTTAGTATTTAGATGCTTTCAAGCAGGGCATTGATGGAGGAAATATGAGCGGTGGGCATGTCTCAAAACATTGGTGATCTCATATGTGCTCCGTAACGACTGATTGGCTTTAGTAAGAACGGGGGGGCCGCTAGAGCCAAGAATCAAGAATTTCTCATCCTGAACCTTGGCCTTGTTTGCTGCAACACGGTTATATAGTGCATTGAAGGCTAATAGTAGAGTCATTTCGTGCCAAATCAACCATTTTCCAACTATCATAAGTATGGCTCAAGAGATTTTCACGTTTTTGTTCAAGTTCAAAGCTAGTTCTGCTGGCTTATTTTTGTTGCCAAAATTTTTCCCACCAATTTCTGAGACCTTATAGCATCGTGCTGACTGAGCTAGAGGGTATTGACAGTTTTTTTCAAAGGACTTCTATGCGATGCGGTCGATAAAATGGTGTTTGCGGCAATCTGATCAAGTGATGCGACTGTAGAAATTCTGAGGTCTTCAAAGCGTACCAATATGAGTGCTTTTGGCACAGGTAGAATTGGATAAAGTTGCGAAATTTAATATTTTTTGGGAGAACACGGCAAACCAAAAGGGCACACGTAAAATATGCAGTGGTGGCCTGTTCAACATACTAAAAGTGGAAAATATTTTGAGTGATGAAGATTTAGCAGAAGGCCTGGAAAAAAGACAACTCTACAGCGTAGCTGAACATGTGCAAAGTTAAAAAAGGGTCCCGTCGTGCGAGCGGCCCACTGTGTGCTAAGGCACACGCCTCCGAACTTTGTTAATGCAGTGATTCCACTCCTGCGCCAACTGCGCCAAAGTGTGCCAAATTGTATTTACTGCGCCATCCTGATAATATCGACGAAAATTGCGCCAAAATGCGCCAAAGTCTCGGGTTTGGGGGTGTCTATCACCGGCAATCGCACGGCCGGCGTGTCAGAACATGTGCAGCTTGATCTTAGGGCTGCCAAAGTCACAACCATGGACCAAGAATTATTCCGCTGAATAAATAGCGCTCGCGAGTGCGTCCCGAATAAGCCTCGATGCTATGCACGGTGCCAATGCAGCTTCTGTTCTGCAAGTCGGCTCGACAGGAAAACGCGCTCTCCGCAGAGGCTCGTGACGTCTAGGCCTCTCGGAAGCGAGAAAGTGCGACGGCGATTCATCGGCGGACGTCGTCTGTTCTAGAAACGCTGCTGATAGCTCGTTTCAAGCGTCGCACGGCACATAAGGAAAGCAATGTTCAGTAATAACTACTACATGTGTGCTGCTAAAATGTCTGTCACTTCTGTTTCCGGACATCGCGGAATGAAATCTGGGATCGCTAGCCGTATATATATGGAACAATATCGAATTTTCCTTGCTTCGCGTTCATGGAAGAGCACGCGAACGGTGGAAACGCGTTCACACTTTTCCTCAGATATACTTTATCCATGGATCTTCATTCGGAAGAACTTTTTCGTAATTGCTTATACCAGCACGTCCGAGTTTAATCACTCTGCGGTAAATACCCCCTAAATGGCCCTGCCCTTTCGAGCTCACATGCTAGGGTTCCAATTCGAATTTTTGCTTGCTTTTTAAAAATGTCATCTCATTAATAAAGGCATATATCCTGGTCGGAGCAGCCGCAAATACGCGGCTGTCAGTAGCGGGCCCGTCGCTGACGGCCCACAGTGAAGCGGTTACCCCATGTTACACGTCCGCCTCTCGCTTTGGGGCGTCAATAGCTGACGGGTAAAAAAACTCAGTTTCGCTTAAGGGCGAAGCAATGATTGCGATACCAACAAATTGTATTGTTAAACGAAGTAAGGCTAGTAGCTAACTCTTTTGGATTCGATCTCGCGTAACTCAACAAAACACTGGTTTAAGGGAATATGGCCGCTCCAGGAACCCAAGCGTTTTCTTGCTCTGAGCTCTCTAAACACAAAGTAAGCGTTGAGAGCACAGCAAGTTTACGAGCCGTCTCCTGATGCCTCGAGATGGCGCGCGCGCAAGCGACTGCGCCCTTCGAACGATGCGGTACCCCCCCCCACGCTCCCCTGGCGTCCTTTCATGCTCCTTACGGAAGACGGGTGGGGCGTTTCCTCTCTGTTTGATGAGCAATCGACGGCAGGCCCGCACGCGGGAAGATGTTATCTCATGCGCTGTCCATGCGACGGAGACAGACGGCCGGCTAGCTTAATCTCCGCTTCAGCTGCGTTCGTCGTCAGTGCTCGCGAGCTTTTACCCGCAGCTAGAATGCGCGTGGTGACGTTATTAATTTGGTCTTTATACAGAAGATTACAGCAATGGCGACGGCAAAAATCCGCGGAGAGCGTCCATATAATTGTTATCACAATAAACATTAAAAAAAAGTTGAGGAGCCATTTCACTCTGTGAAGTGGATGATAAGCGAAGCTGTTTCACTGTTAATGAAGCATCACTGTTAATGAAGTTTTTCCAATCCAATCCAATCCAGTTATTTTTTTTAATTTCACATGTGCATCAACCTTTCTCTCATGTGGAATGCATACTTACGCTCTACATTTTTATTGCTTGTTGGAAGTACATTTGCCACTTGTTAGGTTGTCGCGAGGGTTTTTCTCGTCTGCCTCTGTTCTTGTTGCTGTTTTCTGAGGGTTTTATGCACAAATGCATATTGTCTAGCTGCACAGTTAGCGCTTGTCCTTTCTGTCCTGGGGCTGTACCAAATATCCGAAGACGGTGTGTAGACCTCTGAGTGCTGCTGCTCGCAGGGAGGAGCGGTGTGAGTTCATTCGGGCCAAGTACGTAGACCGCAAGTTTGCTGTGCGGACCTGCTCAGACGAGAATGATCTTCTGCATGACTTGGAGCATGCTGTGACGGCCAGGCACCTCTACCAGCTTCTACAGGCCTTTGCAGAAGGGGCCATTCTCACGGCAGTGCTTCCAAATTACGTAAGCTTGACCTTTGAAACCTGTGTAGTTAACCACGCTTGGATATGGTTACTGAGCATTGTCAACCTGTCAACATCAGCCTGACAATGCCCACTGCAGGGCAAAGGCATGGGCTTTCCTTCTCTGGGAATCCAGTCTCTATGGCCAGCGGTTATCTCGCCTGTGATTGTGGACAGCCTGCACAAAATGTTGAGTGGAAAATTTCAGTAAAAAGGAAAGGAATGGTTGAGTACAGTGCACCTGAACAACGTTTAAGGGATGGTGTCATCAAATTTGTGGCTTGCGCATTCTTTGTTGTAAACGTTTGTCATTCCTCCAGGAAGCATGATACACGTTCCAAGATTCTCGTATTCTCTCTAAACAATTTAATATTGCTTTATTTATGTGAACGACTTTCGGATTCGATGTCTGGGCGCCGAGTTGGACACTCACGTCACTGTGTAGGAAGCGTGAACACGTGGGCCCTCAGAACTGTGACGCACGCAGTGCTGCATCGTCTGCTCTTGCACACACTCGAGCAACCATCCGGATGCCTTCAATACTCATTAAAATTTTCTTATAGTGAATACTAGTGTGTACGGTATTCTGGTATATGCAGAGATGTTTCCGGAGTACCAGTTTACCGGACGATGGTATCGACATCTTGTGACGCTTCGTGCAACCACAATCATAGGTGTGTTTCTTTGTTTTTGCTGAGGGGCTGTGACGCCGCATTCGGAACTACGCCGCTGCCAAGAGCTGCAGAGAAGTAGAACACAGTAATACCTCTATAACTCGAACTAGCATATCTCGAAAAATCGGCTAAGTCGAAATTTTCCGCGGTACCCAACGATTTCCCATAGGTGCAATGTACTTGTTGCACTTTATCTCAAAGTATTTCCGTGCCCGCTTTCGGTTATCTCGAAGTCTTGACTGAGGGTGGAACAGAAACTTCGCTGCCGAACCGTTTCACAAAGTACTAGCGGCAAAATGTCATACGTTTCACAAGGTTCGCGTGAGGCTGCCGCGCTTACGACGAAGTGGACACTGTTCCCGAAAGTGAAGTCGGAACCTAGCGGCACAACAACTTGGTCAAGCAACCCTGTCATGTCATGTGACGCGATAGACGTGCACAGAGGCAGGCCCTGTAAAATAGCACGGGTTGTACACGCTGTTTTGTTTGCTGTCAGAGATGCGATTTTGACATTTTATTTACACAAGGCACGTCGCGCGGATTTTTTCGTCAGTCGTGTGGTATGGTGAGGATAATGCTGCCAAAGCAAAGCAAATCACTGATCTAGCAAAACCTTGGTTTGGGCGAGCTGGTTCATCGTCGAGCTTGTTTGGGGCAGCGCTAAGGAACACACGGACAAAGACACATAGTAGACGCCACGTGGCGTCTGCTATGTTCCTTAGCGCTGCCCCAAACAAGTTCAAGTCACTGATGCTGCAAAGAAAGGTAGCCCTAATCAAAGAAGCGGATTTGAGGCTCGAAGTTTCCGCACATCAAAACGGCTCTGGACTCTGGCTCTGGACTTAGCGGTGGGCCACACTGATCTCGCCTGCCACATCGGCTGGTTTGACCATTTTCTTAAGCGAAACAACGTGGCGTCACGCACGGTGATCGCAGCAGTGTCGACGCAGCTACTCAAGGGGTGACCACACCAGCCAAAACAAGAAACATGCTTCGCTTGATGTGAAATAAAGTTGAGTGCAGCGGCGCGGATGATTGCCACATGCAATGTGTTAAGCAACTCGAGAAAGCTTTGCTAGGTGCAAATTTTACTGAGAATCAGACCAGCCTTAGTCAGTTTTTCTGCACTAAATTAAAAGGCAGTGCCGAAAAACACAGGTGGTTTATAGCTCTAGTATGTCATTATTTTTCTTTAAGACCTTTACGAAGAGCCAGTTAGGCGCTCCTGTTAAGAAACTGGTCAGTAGTGATAACATTTTTAGATAGAACTGGACCTTTCAGTGGGATTTGCGCAACTTTGCTTATCTCGAAAATCTGCTTATCTCGAAATTCTTTCTGGTTTTTACTACTTCGAGTTAACGAGGTATTACTGTACATTAGGTTTCTCGTAACGGCAATTCTGTGCGTGCCTGGTTCATTGTAGCACCACCAGGTGGCTCCACCTATCCGGCCTCTCATGGCTACGGCAACCCGGTATGCTAAAGCGAAGAAGTGTGCAAACGCACTAAACTTCTCTAATGTCACCTTCACGGGTTCGCATGATGATGCAAAGCGCTTTGCAAAATGCGACCAAGTTTGGTTATTTGGGCAACAATATCAGAAAAAATTGTGTAGTTCACAACCAATGCACTCTTGGCTTGCCCGGTGCAGCAGAGCTGTGGGTCACCGCTCGTGGCACGTCACTCTAATATGGTCTGAGACCACTAAAACTTTCTTTACGCTTCCTACAAGGTGACGGTGTCAGTCGTGCTAGCGATGGGCCTCGACCGCAAGACTGGGCATTTAGGCACACTTTAGAAGTGAATTAATATATATTCTAAACGTTTGCTGTGTTCAACAATTCATGCTTAGTGTCCTTGTATACAGAGGAAGCCTACAGCAGGCTTTGTATCGCTTAAAAATTTGGGGACTTCACCCTTTGAGGGTCGATCTTTTTTTTGCCAAATGCGACTCCCCTGGGTCGATTTCTTTTAATTGGCGATTTATGTTCTTCATACCAACCTATCACAGAAAAAAATTGTCGCAATTTTTTTCGGGTGACCATAAAGTGACAAAAAATCGTTTATGTGTTTACATAGACACGGTTTATTCATGAGTAACAGCGAAATAAATTGTAACAAAAGCTTATAGGACTGTTAAAAACTGATGCTTTGCAATAAACAGTTCACAGACGTACAAAAACAAATATGCAAACACGGAAGGAGAAAAGTCGCCTTTGATCCAATCAGCAACGTCTCGCCGTGCATGCTTTTGAGATGTCGCTCGTTCATCAATCAACACTACGAGTCATAACTAATAAATAACTGTTTGTATGACAGCTGACATCCAATGAGTCAGATTCTGATTCGGCAATTGAGCGGCGATTTGGAGGAATCGCCGCTAGACTCACTTGCAGCAGTGAGTCACACACATTTCCATAGCGCAAGCGAACTGCGCGGGTGAGCGCACTGAAGGAAACTATGATTGTGCGCACATCCGGAAAGCAAAAACAAGTGAGAAACCTATAATACTCCTTTGTCGTATGGCCAAAGAGACGGAAGCGGCTTTTTGAGTGCCCCCAAAAAAGGAAACACAACCAAGAGGGCATCGTTTGTGTCAGTCAGCGCCTGCACGAAAACAGGCAGCAATCGTGCCCCGGGGAGCAATAAACAAGAAAGTAGCAAAGCGGTCACCCTTTGAAAGGTTCTAAACCATCATTGTGAAGGCACAAGAAGCGGGAAATGCCCGTAAAACAAAACTAGCTACTGCGTGCCTATGCGCGACCGGGTATGCAAGCGATAGCACCGCTGTAGTAAAGCATTAAAAGAGATAGGACTGCACCACACGGTCAAGGAAGCGTCCACCCAGTTTTTAACAAAGGTTGCAGACTAGCTAGAGCCCTCCTCTGATCCTATGGCAGGGAAACCGACATGCGCTTTGTCGACGCTTCACTGCAGTAGTGATAGACGCCAACTCCAAAACCGAAAACGCGTGCAGCATCAGAGCCAAAGCCATCGCCCTGGCCCTCTCAAATCAGGACTGCAACACCATCCTGAGTGACTCCCAGGCGGCAGTGAGAAACTTTGTCAAAGGACGCATTTCGCCCAAAGCCGACAACATCCTCAAGGACCACCCGAGTCTAATCGTATGGTTCCCCGCCCACGACAACACGGGTGACCGGGCACCCACGAACCTCAACGAGGTAGCCAACCGCAGAGCGCGAGAGCTGACGGACCACGCCCGGATGGCCTCTTGGGAGGTCCCCTGAGCCGAACGAGAGACTGACAAGATACAACGTCATCGCAGCGATGTATCAACAAGCCAGACGAACATTCCCTACCACCACACCAAGACTTAAACAGGGCACAAGCAGTGGCCCTACGCCAACTACAAACAAATACCTTCCTGAACCCATTTCACTTGGAACGGATATTTCCCAAAGTACACAAAGAAGACACCTGTAAGATATGCAAACAGGAAACAGCTACGCTCAAACACATGCTATGGGAAAGTAATGCTCAACACAATAACGAGTTAAACTCAGAGACCCTATTGCTGAGGTGGGCCGCCGCTCTGCGCAGCTACGACCTCGGCTACCGACGCTGGGCCATCCATCAGGCCTGTGAGGCGGCGCTGAGACAAGATCCCGACGTCCCATTGTGGGAGACCTGAGCCCGGGTCACTTAAAACCCTGCAGGCAAATACAATAAAGTTGCACTCAACCAACCAACCAAGAGACAAGAAAAAAATTCCATGTATTCCCACAATGTGGCAGCACATGCCAAGCAAGAAAAATGAACAAAAAAGGCGTGCTTTTTAAACATACAGTAGACTCTCAATAAACGAAACTCTCTTAAATGAAATTGCTGCTTAAATGGAACAACTGCCTCTAACATGATTGGTTTTGTGCTTGAATTCTGCACCCCTTTTCATCTCTCAGTAAACGAAACTCCTGTTAAATGAAACAGATTTTCCTGGTCCCTTCAGCTTTTGTTTAACAGGAGTCTACTGTACAAGCGATGACGTACATGTACTCCATTGACCATCTTAAATATTTTCAGTTGTAGTTTTTTTGCGTCAAATGAAAGCCCTCAAGAGCCTAGAAAAGGTGGTGCTCATTTGGCTATTTGAGACAGCTTGTCGTTTTTCTTGAACATATTCTGCTGCAACGCACCTTTTTTCAAAAATTCTCACGTGAGCTTCCGGTCTTTTGCAACAAGGATGGCGGTTTTCCTGCACTTCCGGTGTGCTCAGTTTCGGTTTCGCCTAAATTGGGGTATTGAATTTCGATGATTATTGTCTCAAATTACATGCGTTTTTTGCAGTTTTTGAAAAATGGGCATGTCATAAATTTTCACGTCCTACTACTCTTCCATATAATCTATAGCCCTAAAGTTAATAATTAAAACGTTAATTAACGAGCTTTTGTTAATTACTAATTTGAATGTAACTTTAGGTACAGCAAAGTATTTTCCGCCTTGGCGAAGAGTTCGTTTGCAGAGACAACAGGGGCCCGACCGTCATAACATTTTTATAAAAAATTTGTATTGTCAAAAAAAAAAAAAACGCCCTGTATATAACACATACAAGATCTAAAAAATTTAAAGGGGACGCAATCTGGCTGTGCCACATGATGATGATGATGATGCTTTCTTTTTGTGCCCAAGACTACATTAGTGAGTGCATAGCAAATAATAAATTCAGAGCTGTGTAATTCATTCCAGGAAACAGTGGCTGCATGTAAATCGGCTTTGTAAAACTTGCAAGCAGATTCGACATGCAAAAATGTGGAAGAACCCTTTTCTCGTGGGCTCGGATAGTAAATCCATGCATTGTGTTTATGCTAACAAAGTGTGTGCCAGCATTGAATCTGTTAAGCAAGCAGGAGACCTTATATTATTTCCAATGCAGAAAAATACAGCAGACACTGCGCTTCATGTGGCTGTTGCCCAGGAAGACGGCACCTCCCTTCACATCGTGGACTTTCTGGTTCAAAATAGGTAGGCATATTTCAGATGTAGAGCTATTGCTTCTACTTAAGAGAATCAAGATGCAATTTATGAGGGTGTGCCAATCACAAATGTTTTCAAACAACAAATTAAGAACGGTTCAACACCTTTATAATGCATAAAATGTGCTCAGATTTCACACCAAGAGGTGGCCAAAAATAGCATAATTATCACCAAATTTGCGCCAAGGCATCATTACGGCCATCTTTGAACAGAAAAGGCTGTCACACGCTTGGCCCTGCCTTCCCACAGCAATGTCTCTGTACCCTTCCCCTTTGCGATGCCTGAAAAGCGGCATTCTATTGAGGCTGCACATGTGTGGATGTTCACGATGACCCTGAAGAGCGGATTTAATTATGAACAAGTATTTAGTGATGACAGGGCATTGGCAATTACACAAGTGACCTATGAGGAAAAATGCATCTAAAAAGCACAAGATCTGCAAGAAACTTGAAATACAAAATATTTAGTATGTTAATAATGAAAATAAACAGACATGATGGAAAACAAAATAAATAGTGCTGAATATATTGTTGCACTTGGTCTGCATTGCGTGTGTATTAGGTGCGCACGGCCTCGAAGCTGTTGAGTGGTGCAGCACATGCCTGACTAATGCAATGTAATGCTGGTAAATTGAAATAGAAATCCCAATCAAAGATTCTCTACAGACCAGTCCGTCAAGTTGTTCTTATGTTGGAGAGCTGACGTGGTGCTGCTGTGATTGTCTTGCTGGCTTCGGTAGACTATGAAAGGGCCTGATGTTGTAGACGACTGGACTCGCTATTTCGGACTGTCCGTTCACACCGACTGCTGTCAAATCCCACTATAACGAACACCTCTACAACAAAATTTCCGTCACAGGGGTGTGGGAAGGAACTACTGCTCTCCCCGTGTAGTCAAAGAGAGGGAATTGCAGTTGTTTGTGACATGGGTCTTTAAAATTTTTGAAAGCTTTTGTTAGATTTTGATTAAATTTTCTAAGCTTATGTATATCTGTATGTTGTTTTCAAATATGCAATTAATATTTTTTTTTTGTCCTATATGTAGTTAAAATATCAAACATTCCATGTGCCTTTTGCAAGCAAGAGTTTGCCCAGGCTGAGAGAGTTCCAAAGTAAATCAGCATATCGTGACAATCTGCAATGAGAACAGTACGCAGTAAAAAAAAAAAAAAGACTGAATATTCTGAACCCGTTTGAACAAAAGTTATGGTACGCTTAAAGGGGCCCTGCAACACTTTTTCAGCATGGTCAGAAATCGCTGCCGATCGGTAGTTGAGGCTCCCGAGAACACGTGAGCCAAACATTATAGCGCAGCATGCAGCCTGGAATATGCATCTCAAAGTCAGCTAAAAATGGCTCCCTCTTCACTGCAAATGATGCCCTATACTCAAATGACCGCGCCATATTCACGGCCATTGGCTGATTTCAGCATTGTTGGCTGCGTAAAAAATTGCTCAAGGTCTTTCCCCGAGCCATCTCTCCCTGCTTAGCTTCGGGACGAGAGAGCAATTACAGCGTGCGGCATATCTCCGCTCGTACTTGACGGATTCTAAATATTTTTGCGGCGGTCGATTCGGGAGGCAATAAACTGCTTTAATGCGAAGCCATTCGATGGTTACTTGGAAAATTGTTACAGGGCCCTTTAGTATCTGTGACTGAAATCCAAGCTTGACATCGACTCGCTGGCAAATGTTCCGCATACAGTAACTTCTGTTCAGGTGGGTTTAGAACATCTCTTCTTGATTTCCGGGGGGGTGCTGCGGTGCTCCGGTGGGAACTGTGTACTTCGATCGGCTTGGTGCAGTTGTGTGCCCCCGTATCTGGACAGAAATCAGCAGGTGGCTCACTCCTTGGTACATAATGTTTTTTCGCCACTTAGCTTGCATTGGAACGATAAGACAGCATGAAGACGGCTTTTAGCCTTGGCGACCTTCCAGTTTTGTTTGGTAAATAAAATTTGAATTTGAAAAGTTTGCAGCAGCCGGGTTTCTTTACACCAGTATTTTCTTTAGTTGCACCACGTTGGATTGCACAGGAGTTCCTGGAAGTGGTGTTCTGACAGTGCTCTTAGAGTTGTGGTACGCAATGCGCTTGCTCAGCCCCTGCCTGGACATCCAGAACAAGGCGGGTAACACTCCCGTGCACACCGCGGTGCTCCACAACCAGACGGAGTGCATGAAGCTGCTGCTTCGCAGTGGGGCTGCCGTTGATGTCAAGAACGCAGACAGCAAGAGCCCACTGGACCTGGCCAAAGAACGAGGTTACCACACATGCCTCGAGCTGGTAAGGTCATTCATTACTCTCGTTTACACGAGTGATGTGAATAAGCCTTTACTGTGTCTCCTCCAGCGCGATTATATTCACTCACAGCGGTGAGCTTGTGTGAAGTGAGCTCGGTGTCTCGGCACTTATGTGTGCCCTCTTTCAGTGCATGCACTGGGTAGGCAAGACATTGACTCTCTCCCATTTATGATGTGGGGTCAAAGAAACGTATGCTGTCTCCTTTGCTGAGACCAGGCTCTTAGTCTTGTTAAAACAAATGGCTGTGCTTGTTGAGCCTTCTTTCTAATATTGCCTCCTCTATGGGCAGTCCAAATAAGGCTGAATTGCAGGGGAAGCTTGAAGAGATGAAAAACCCTTGCACACGCATTGTTTCTGGAGCCAGCATTTCGACAAGTGGTCTGGTCTTCTTCAAGGCAGCAACTTGACCACCAGTTCCTGAAGACACGACCACTTGTCGAAACGTTGGCTCCAGCAACAACACGTGTACAAGGGTTTTTTATCCCTTTTATATGGGCAGGTTTCTCACATGGTATGTCGTATTTTCTCGCTTATAACTCCCGCATAATATACAGAAAGTTTGTAGCTTAAGTTGGGGTGCAGGTTATACACAATGTTTGGTGTGAAAGTTGGCTTTATGGCAATACGTGGCTATTTTGTTGTTCTTTTTTTTTCCCCCACGGTTTGTAATTGGCAGTGCAGGTGCTGGGTTATACGCAAAATACGGGAGACAACCGTAAATAAAACGCAGTCTAACAAAACCCGATTTGACCAAGTTGAAGAGATTTCCATTCCCCGGCAGGAACCCATAGGGTTCACGGCTGTCCTCGTCCCGTAACAGAAACTTGGCCACCAAGCTCAAGTTAGTGATGTTGTTCCTGGAATATATTACTTATGAAAAGTGGTTATTAAAAAAAAAATTTTACTGTACATGGGTTTTCCTTAGAGCACACAGTGTAACTTTTGCATTAAAGGGACCGACAACCGATTTTTCTCGACCCAGTTTTTTACGGCGCAACAGGAAGCTCACCCTTCGTAGCGTTTGTAGCTGCAGTGGTTTATCCGAAAAGCACGTAATTATTTTATAAGCAGTATTTTTTGATCTGAAAGGCTCCAAACACGCATGGAGGCTTGCTCCAGCAACGCTGAGAATTGATAGCGATGCCGCTAGCCCTTGTGAAAGCTTTCGTTGTTCTGCTTTCGCAGGAGTTACTGTAACTATGCTTAACCACCTTTATTTTCAGCTTTCCAACCATTTTTGAAAAAGCAAGCTGTTACAGTGAGATGTGTGGCTTTATACACCTTCCCGGTATTTGTACAGCGTTGTGTGCGCCTGCGCCCAAGGTTGCCTGCGCCCGTATCATGGATGGCTTGTCCCGGTGTCGTTACTCTCTCGATGCACGAGCCAAGCCAAGTAATCGATAACGTAACTGTGCATATGCACGGCCGCACCGAGTAGCAGCGCGCATCATTTCTGAGACGAAGTGTAGGTAGCAAAACTATGTCGCTCCAAAATCTTAGCGACCTGGAAACTGCGTGCACGGTTGCATGAGCACGCTGAAAAGTTGCTCAAGACGCGCGTTACGTCACGCGAAGGCAGCGCCACTTTAATGCATACTACTAACGCAGGCCTATGTGTACATTATTATGGAGTAATACCTTTTAATATAAAGAAATGAACAATATTTCAATACTAAGAAAAAAATCGTCGACCGCGTACAGCAATCAACGGTCACGTGGCCGTCTTTATCGGATCATTAATGTTTTTGCCGCCAGAGGCGCCACCGGTCATTTTTCACGACTTTCAATCAAGAAATAAAAATATAAATCTAGCTCTCACGAAAAAAACAGGGCTGGTTTGAGTCAGTACGACGGACAATCTTTACGTCAGTGGAGTCAACTCATTTCATGTTCTGGGCACTTGTCCTTTAAAGCATTTGGGTGCCCTGATCACTGCCCCAGATTTAAATTGACAAGGCTGCATGCCAAGCCCATGTACAGAACAACGGAGTTCGTAGAGCTCCTGTGCCGACTCCATGCCAGGTGGCCACCGATCTCTTCAAGGGAAACGTGGGCTAGGAGAAGGGTGTACACCCACTGCTGGTGAAGCGCACGCAGGCAAAGAGCTTTTTCAGTGCAAAATAAATTCCCACTTTTCTCCATAGCACCGAGCTTTGTTGTTTTGTTTTGTTTTTTTTCCTCGGGTTGCATGCACAAGCCATTCTGGCTGCCGTCGCATACTTTCACGCGCACAGGCTTGGGTCAGGGGCAAATACAATGCCACTGTAGCTTTTGGGTGTTGCTACATTTCGATCTTAGATTTCAAAGGACTGAAAAATTTCTTGCTCGATTTTATGAACTTCCCGATTAAATGAAGGAAAGAAGATAACGTTTAAGGGCTTGTTTTACTTTGTTAGACACAATACTAATGAGAACTAACAGACAATAATGCCGAGGAAAGTGTATGGAATGTTACTTGTAATAATTGGGATATAAATGTGAAGAAAGTAAAGTGGACGAAAATATAACTTGCCGCCAGCCGGGGCCGAACCTGCGACCTTTGAATAACGCGTCTGATGTTTTACCACTGAGCTATGGCGGCGGTCATCTCCCCGTCCACTTTATAGGGTATATATGTGGATTGAAGCTTAGGAGTGTCAGTCAGCGCCAATCGCAGCCATGGTGGCGAGGTAGAACACTCTTTTTCTGCCTGTTGGCATCACATAGCACGTGATCTTTTTACGAGCTGGCAGCTCACCAATAATTCCTTGCATACTACCTGAAGGCATCAAGTCTGCCAGAACGAGACCCTCGCTATGAATAAATGAAAGAAGATTACTTTTAAGGGCTCGTTTTTCTTTGTTAGACCTTCGAATAACACGTCCGATGCTCAAGAGCATCGGACGCATTATTCGAGGGTCGCAGGTTCAGTCCCTGCCGGCGGCAAGTTATCTTTTCGTCCACTTTACTTTCTTCACATTTACATTACATTTACTACTAATAACATCCCCTATGCTTTCCTTGGCATTATTGTCTGTTAGTTGTCATTAATATTCCGATTGAATGAAATATTTCAAGCTTGGTCACATTAAATTGGGTTTCAACTGTGTTTTTTTTTTTTGATACGGTGTGCCCATAGAAGGAACCACTGTGCACTACTGCTTCGCATATTGTGGTAATGCAAATAACCCATTCACACTAATGCACATCCCTTCCTAATTACTGTTGATTGAAATTCTGGGAACCACATGTTTACTTATTTTTTTTTGCTTCTTATCTTAAGTGTTATATATAAAGTCTATAAGGTAAAATTTAATTGTATTTGCATGAAAGGTGGACATGATTAAAAAATTATCACAATGGTAACATGTGATAATTTGCTGCATATTACATTATGCAGCATTATAGGGGCCTGTATGCTGGCATTTGCCTAGGGGTACATAATTCTTCTTAAAGGTTCAAACAGGAGAGCACTTCCTTTTAGCTTGCCGCTTATTAATAGCCACATTCAACGTGAGGGGATGGGTGAGTCTTGTAGATGAGAACAAAGACCGTGTCTTTTCACGACCCTCACGATGGGTATGTGGCTGTATTTTTATGCACAGGCACTTAAGGAGGAAGGCAACCCACCTGGACACAAGGCCTTATTAATTTGTCAACCATTTTCTGAAAGTGCACACTACTGTGGTACACTAATTTTGACCCCATGGGAGCTGTTGAATTAAGAATAATAATAATATCTGGGGTTTAACGTCCCAAAACCATGATATGATTATGAGAGACGCCGTAGTGGAGGGCTCCGGAAATTTCGACCAGCTGGGGTTCTTTAACATGCACCTAAATCAAAGTACACGGGCCTCAAACATTTTCGCCTCCGAGCTGTTGAATTGGGAACTGAACCTTTGACCTCAATGTAGTCACTAAGCCAATACAATGGGTTGTCGGGCATTGCTGACTCATCTTGCCTTCCCATGGGAAGCTAGAGACGAGTATGAAATTTGTATGAATTCACTGAAACTTTTATACTGAGTTTATTTTTTCTCTTTCTTTAAAGAATGCATGCTTTTAATGCTGCATTATGTTTTGCTATGCAGATTGAGCATGCACTGCAGAATAAGAAAACGCTTTTCGAGAATGTCAACATTGACTGGGGTCTGACACAAGATGATGGGTCAACAGACTTCAGCGATGATGACTATCCAGAAGATCGCGTAAGTGTTTTGCCTATAGGGCAGTCGGTAGCTCAAATAAGTTGCACACGAATACTGTATGCTTTATACCACGCACAAAGCGTACAGTGGCGTAGCCAGAAATGTTTTTCGGGGGGGGGGGGGGTTGCGTGTGTGTGTGTGTGTGTGTGTGTGTGTGTGTGTGTGTGTGTGTGTGTGTGCGCGCGCGCGCGCGCGCGCTTAAAAGCTCGAATTGTAATTCGTTAACAGTTCAAAAGCAGTGGCTAATTATAACAAAAGTTCAAAAGTAAACAAAAGCTGGCATACGATTGACCAGGCAATGGTTGTATGTCCCGAGAGCCAAGGAGTCGAGCAGTCCCGCAGAGTGCTGGCGAGTCTTGCGTCGGATAGGACTACAGAGCAGTCTTTTGCCGGGAGTCTAGTTTCGCCACACAAGCAGGTGGCATTCTCATGATGGTCATGTGCTGCGCACCCATGCGCTGCCATGGCGCAGCAAGGACAGCAAGTCAAATCAGCAATGTTCGCACCAAAGTGTCTTTTCGACCGTGGAAAGCAATTCTAGATAAAATCTAGGATAGCTTCAGGTGCAGATGGCTGTTTTGGTCGGCGGTACACGACAGTACAAAAAAATTTGGGGGGGGGGGGGGCTGTAGCCCGGTCAGCCACCCCCTGGCTACGCCACTGAAAGCATACAGTTAAAAACAACTCATAAGGCATTACTGCTGGAGTGGGATTACCACTCTAAATTAATTTGCTTCTCGCTTTCCACATATGCCATAACACTGCAAGCTAGCGCAATGGAATCCTGATAATTTTAAATCTCTTTTAAACTGAATAGATGAATCAATTGAGCTGCATGGCTGGTCTTGGCAAAGTTCTGTGAAGATGAATATGGAAGAATTGCCACGAATTTGAACTCTTTTAACTGCCCAACAGTTATTTTGAACAAATTTTTTTTCACCTATTGACTACGTTTTGGAAAAAAGTAGGGGTGTGCGAATATTCGAAATTTCGAATATTTTTCGCATAGTGTGTGCTATTCGATTCAATTCGCACTGGAATTTTACTATTCGAACTATTCCCAAAAACAAATACAGTCAACATCCGATTGAAAGTGACCCCTTCAGATTTTCAATATGCTTCACCTCATTACACTCGTATTGCGGCAATGTTGCCTTTCAAGCGCCGTTACGGTCGAAGTTTGCCAAGACACCGTCAACGTCCGATTGGAAGTGGTTCCTAGATTTTCAGTATGCTTCACCTCATCACACCCCGGTATTGCGGCAAAGCTGCCTTTCAAGCTCCGTTACGGTCGAACTTTGCCAAGACACGGTCAACGTTCGATTGGAAGTGGTCCCTAGGTTTTCTATATGCTTCACCTCATCACACCCCGGTATTGCGGCAAAGCTGCCTTTCAAGCTCCCTTACGGTCGAACTTTGCCAAGAGACAGTCAACGTTAAATTAGAAGTGGTCCCTCGATTTTCTATATACTCCACCTCATCACACCCCCGTATTGCGGCAAAGCTGCCTTTCAAGCTCCGCTACGGTCGCAAATGTATTAAAGGGACACTAAAGGCAAATAACAGTTTATGTCAGAGTGAAAGTCCAATGTATGACAACTTCTAAAACGGCAATATCAACAGCAGTGCCCTACTTACCGAGAAATTAAGCTAAATGTATCACATGATGAGCGCCACGAGTGGGACATTTTCGAAGTGATCCCGATGACGTATGGAAGTCGGCCTACAATAAATCACTAGTAATCAAACTAGCAGCAGTAAAAAAAGAACCTTCCGAGCGTCAAAAGACGTAATAAAATGCTGTTTGTTCGTTTCCGCTTGATTCATGAAAAAAAAAAAAAAACATCCGTGGCGTTGCCATGGGGAACGGCGCGCGTGGTTCAAAGGTTCCGTTTTCGCCGAACTGCGCCTTGCCCGTCTCAGTGGTAGTTTCGGGATCGCGTACTGCCGTGCGTGTTTTGCGCGCTCGTGAAAGTCGCTCTGACAGAAAGTTCAACATAATGCCGCATGAGCTTCGTCGCCCGACACCGCACTGCTGGTTTCCTCGCTGCTTTCGGGCTCGGGAGAGTCGCTGCCGAGGCTGCTATCGTAGTACGCAACGACGCCGGCACTACGAGCCCTCAGCAGCATACCGCGTTCATCGGGGCTCAAGTCGCTGAATTGGAGCCCAGCGTCGCGAGCCAATGTCTCGTTGTCAAGTTCTCCGTCCACATCCATTGCGGCGATTGCGGCAAGCTTCGATGGCTTCGACGGCCGTTGTTGCTACTGTGGGTCCCGCTACTTCCGCTCTGCTGCTACTAGTGTCGGCGGCCGCGCAGTAAAAGCGGGCAACGTTGGGCACGGCAGCAGTGACGTATGAGAGTCGTGTTTTCAGGCGGGAGATTTGAAGCGCGCTAACGCGATGCGGACCACTAAAAACGTGATTTTATTTCAAAATAAGCACTTCCTTGGCACAAAAGCAGCACTACGAGGTTTCTGGAGCGCTATTTCAACAATCAACGTCGACTTAATATTTGCCTTTAGTGTCCCTTTAACTCAAGAAAACGCTGGTTCCAACATGGAGATGAAAGATGTGGCAGAGTTGGGGGCTCAATTAATGCTGTTTTGTGCCTGAAATTTGGACAGGAAGTCCGAAAAATCGGACGCCGAAGCTTTTCAGCATCCAAAATTTGAGATGTTCTTATATATCGACGTCTACGAGGCAGATTTGGAACTCCGGACTTGAAGGGAGAACACCCTTGTCCGCCACATCAGTTGGGCTTCCGCAGAAGTTGAAAGAGGAGGAGAGGCTGAGGAAATGGCATCTTTGCCTATCACGTGTAAAGTGTTGTCAGCAACACTTTGGTTGCACCAAATCATGTACATAAATAGAATTCGGCCTCTACATTGCCTCATTCTTGATAAGACAACTATTAAACCACCCTGACATTGCTTTGTCAACCTAGCGAAAAGAAACACTTTCATGTTGCTGTCTCATAAGAATATGCTTAGGAATCCTCTCAAACTTTTTTTTTTCTGCACTTTCGCTTCGAAGTATTTGAAAAATATTCTAGAAATATTAAAAAAATATTCAATTCGATTCGCACTCACACTTCAATATTCGAATTCACTTCGCACCCAAAATTTTGCTGTTCGCACAGCTCTAGAAAAAAGTCTTGTCATTTGCACTGTTGCATCTCCGCAACACTGCAACTCATCAGGATTTCAAATCTCCCCTCTTCCATTATTTTATTCTCTTGCTCCCTTGTGGGCTTAAAAGGAAATCATTGCCGTACAACCTGTGTAAGCTCTCTTGTGTCTAATAAGGCCCAGCATTGTTAACCTGCTGACAACATGAAATAAAGAGGTCAGTTGGAACACAATGATGCAGCTTCTGCATGTTTTTGATTACGGCACTTTCTGGATGGTTGCACAACACCGCTCCTCGGCACACAATGCCCAGCCCTGCCTACCATCCACAGCCAGGTGAAGGTACCACATTTCACTATATACAGACCACACTTGATGAAACTTGAAATCTGCGGAGGAGTGTACCACAGGGCTGATTGCCCCATAAGTTTGATAGGGCCTGATTTTCTCGCTTGCTGGACACGTTTCAGCTTACGTCAGACTGGAAGAGGTCCCGGCCTTCGAGCGTCATCAGCAACGAGTCGACACGCCCGGAATCTGCCAGTCCCCAGCCTTGTCCTAAGCCACCACCACCTCCACCCCAGAATCGCAAGCCAGTCAGTGAGTGGCTTTGCTGTTGGCTCATATTGAAGCTGGCATTGAATTGCGCACGGTGATGTTTCTCAGGAGGTAGTTTGTCGAAATTAGTTTTGGGGCTAGAGGTTCTTGGCGAGACTGTCATTGTCATTTCAGCTGCATGCTTAAAAGTAATGGTGCTACTTCAGTGTCAAGTTGTGCTTTTGCACGGTATCTTCACAGCACCAATAGTGGACCTGGTGTTTTGGCCAAAATATTCTGTTTGTACAAGAAATTTCAAATATTTCCACACCCTTAGTAGGTGCCATATATATGTATAACAAAGTGTCGATTAATACAGCTGCCCTCAAACATTTTAGGTCTCATCGTGGCACTTTTGTAGAGACCAGTGCATACGACTTTTATTTCAAAAAATATTCCTGTTTTCCTCCCACCATATTAAACATTTTTTTTTTTTTCACCACATGGCCAAAAAATAAGCAGTGAGTTCTCACAAAACAAAAGCAGCAACGTTCTTGCAATATGTTCTGTTCAAATGACCTCTGGACGGATGAAATATCCTTGCTGCTAAGCCAGTGTTTCGGCAAGTGGTCTTGTCTTGACGGCAACGGCCGACTGTGTGCAGGCTTCGTGTGCTCACCTCCAGCCACAGAAGCGGAGGAGGAGGCCAGACACTTCAGCCGTTTGTTCTGATCACCTTGAAATGATCATTTTGAGCTGCTGCTCACTTGTGACATGCATGACTCAGTGGAATGCCCCCCATTCTCTACCCTCTTGACGCAGAAAAAAATTACACTAGGTGTGTGCGCCAGAACAGCCGGAAAGGTGGTTAAGGACAGATGCTACTTGAAGATTTTTTTTTTTTTTTAATAATCACCCTAGAGCTACGAAAAATGACCTATTTGATGAGTTTTTTAATGCTGATTTCAAATACATTATTAGATTTCTTGCAAGTAGCATACTTTTTGTTCTGCACCATGACAAAGTGTAAAACATATTCCTTTTGCTACCCCTTGTGCATTTAAAATTTTTATATTTATCAACCTTTGGTCCACTAGAACTGTAGAGTGTGAAAAACTAAATAGGAAGTGCATACAAAATATTTAATACAAACCTGGGAACTTTATAATACCCAGGCCCCAGTAAGTGTTTACTGGTATACTTTGTAATATATATAAATAATTAAAGTAGATAACGACGCTCCTAACATTTTAGAAAAAATGTGGGCGCACAAAAGAGGCTAGTTGTCCTTCTAGCAGCCACTGCCACTGCCTGCACCACAATCGTGAGGCTATCGTGCTAGCTCCCATCTTGGTCCATCACCCACCACGCTTCCCCACTCTAAGGAAGAACACTTCTTGCATCTGGTTCCCGGATGTGCATTTCCAAACGGTGACACGTTTGACACACTGCACAGATCATGAGAATGTTCACTGCTGCCTGATCAGAGAAGACTCATCTCGCGCTCTTTCTTTGTCGTCGAAAAGTCTACAATCTTTTCATAATTGAGCAGGTAGCGCAAAAATGCGAAGACATATTATTGCTCGTCTCGGGTATATGTTCCTGGCTTGTGTCTTTGCGCTACCTGCTCTGTCATGCATTTTTACAAACTCGCCCAGATTCTCGTAAGTCTACAATCTTTTTTGGGGAGGCACTGAGAGACTTGCGGCCACACAGACGTACTTGCCGTTGGGCGAGTCTTCGAAACTTGTGCATCGAGCTATACTTCCCTGGCCATTGACTGTGCCTGCTACGGCTTTCTTCATCCATTATGAGGCTAAGATGCGGAAGGACCGTTTAGTTGCGCTGCTCGACGAGACGTGGACCCATCAAGTAGACTTTGCCACACACAGGCACGCATGAGCCATTGGTGATCCCCTGTTCATACCATGTACAGTGCTAGAAAAATGCCGCAAATGCATGCTTTTTTTATCTCAGCAGCCCAGGCAACCATGGTTATTGGAAGAATGAGGCTTGGCCAGGAGGTGCTACAAGGTGGCATACTTTGTCTTTTAGCAGCCACCTCGTGCATATTAAACGGAGTTTTGATCAATATCCAGTGGAGTCTCGACATTGATTTTTATTTTCATAAATGCAGAGATACTAAATTTAACAAAACGTATGAAAACAAAAACTAAGTAATTTTTGAAAAAAACTCTGGTTTTTCATCCTGCATCTCCCCCCATGCTGTTCCAGGACTCGTATACAGCATTTGCGGCTATAGTATTTCTCGCAAGTGACACAGAGTCCAAGTTTTCGAAATTAACATTTTACATGTACACACGTGCTTCAATTTAGGTGCACTTTTAAAACTCCACGTGGTCAAAATCAATCCAGAGTTCCCAACCATGGCATGCGTCATAATCATGTCATGGTTTTGTGTGTGAAGCCCCAGGAATTTTTACTGCACTGGCATGAGCAAGTGCATTTGACTGGATAGGGCCAGGATGTCTCCTCTAACCAGAATGGTTGTGCATGCGCACTGGTGTCTGACGGAACAAGCACGCGTATGCAGATGTGCAGTCTACTACAAGTGTGGGATGAGTAGTGTGATTGTGCAGCCGAATGTGGGCGCTCAACTGCCTCTTTGGTCGTCTTCTAGCAAAGCAGGACGGGACACGAAGGAGGCAATTTGTGTCCTTTTCCACTGCGCAGAAGATGATCGCGTGCCAACTTGCCCAACTTTTCATCAAATGCTGCGTTGAACACGGGCACTTGGTGGTCATGCTTAGTGCAGAGGCATTTTCCTGGTGCACAGTTAGGGTGACTGTGTGGCTGTTTCTGTTGATGGCCAGTGATTGTTGTGCTTGCTAGTTCCAGGTCTAAATGCACATGGCTCCATGAAGAAACGTGCGGCCCCGCTACCACCATCGTCGACAGGCCTGCAGCCGTCTAGTCATTCGCGCACTCCCTCCGACCCCTGTTTCTCTCAGAGTGCCCTCGGCCTGGTGCACAAGCGAAACCCCTCGATGGACCTGGCCTCCAGCTCTTCCATTGATTCCTCTTTTGATCAAGTCAGCTCGTCAAACCCCTCCACACTTGGATCAAGTGAGTGCTGCTCCTTGCCAGTTTTCTTCGGGGCTAAGTGAACTGCATCCAGAACGACTCCAACGAGTTTGGCATTGTTGGCACTGGCGCAATGAGCACTAATATCATTTCATGTCTTCATAAATTATTTACGGTCATTTTGTCAAGCATGCCGAATGAAGCAACCATCTGAAAATCAGGATCAGTCCGTGCCAGTATAAAAGTTACATTTAATGGCACTAAGTGAAACATGAATGGCTGTTAACTTGGGCAAGTGCTGTAAAGGTGTGATGCAAAATGGCAAAGGCAATGCTAGCACCCAACAAAACACATTATTGTAGTGATCAGGGCAAACTGTTGGAGAACGAGAACAGCACAAAAACTGTCAACGTACAAAGCCGAGGAAAGTATAGGGGTTTTTTTTTTTTGTTTGTATCTTTTAAAAATGGCAGTGTAGTGACTGGGAGATGAAGAGCTTGTCCTAGCGGAATAGGTACTCCCCTCTAGCGTTCAGGACAAGAGGCGCTCTTCTACAGCTTAGATTGCGTGTAATCCACCAGATGGCAGCATTTACTTGGCAATTTATATTTTTCTCCTGCGGAAAGAGTGCGGTTTTTGTATGAAAAGATGGCTTGCGGTGGCGGCCACCCACGCATAGCTGGCTCGTGAACACGAAAAAGAACCTTTTCATTTTCGTCATCTTCTTCGAGTGATGATGATTCGGATACAGATGTTTATCTAGTGTCCGGGAGTGAAGACAGCGATGGTGGTGAATTGAGCATCTCCTCCGGTGATGATGAAAACAGCTCAGAAGCGAACATCGCGAGTGCTCGCCAGTGGATCCTGCGTGATGCGGACAATCCTCCTGTGGAGCCTCCTCGCTTTCCATTCTTGGCCAGTCCAGGCAACAAGACTTTCCACTTGTCATGGCCAGGTGACCTTGGGAAATATATTCAGCAGTTTCTTCAAAAGTGCTTCATTTGCTCTCGGAAGCGAGGACAAAACGGGAAAAAGTTGAGAAAGGAAACGCTTTTGGTGCAGCAGCTGCAACGGGCAACCTTGCGTTATTCCGTGTTTTTGATTTGACTAAGTATGTGGTACAAATATTTTTTCAACATCGACTAGCTACTTTTTAGTACAGTCAGATTCCAAATCAGCAATAAAAAAAAGAGGCACTTTTGGTTGGGAAATTTCCAAAAAAATAAAGCACTTAAGGGGTTAAATAAATGAACATTCCCTATGCTTTTCCTGCCTTCATTCTTGTTGGCTTCATGTGGTGGTGTCTGACAGACAGTGGGTCTCTTTTCTTTCTTTCTTTCTTTCTTTCTTTTTGTGAAGAACCACGAAGGCACTGTGTGTTTAGAACAGAGTCAGCACCATTGGTGATTGCATCACCAGACACATCTCCACAGGCTACGGTGGGCTTTTTCAATCATTCATCCTTCGGGAATGCCAAGAGACTACTCTGCACATGCAATGATTATCAGCTGAAGGCACAACCCCGAGTACTCCTTGCTTGACAGTCAGGGACGGATAGTCAAAGAAGCTTCCCAGTGAGCAGTGGTTTCGTTACGATTCTCTCTGGGGGCAGAGACGGTGAAGTCACAGAGGGTCACAGGTGATTCACTTGAATTAAGGGGACACTAAAGTGACCACCACAGTTGTGCAATTCTTACTGCATACAGAGCTTTAATACACGAGAAAATAGCAAGAAATTGAAGAATATGTGCTGACACCCCTTTGAATTTCTTGCACTTGACATTCGTGACGTCGGTGATCACAAGTACAGTTCGGCTGCAATTGGTTGAGAGCTATTTATCGCTGATAAAAACTCAAAATGGAATGCAGCTGGTACCATTTGGCAACCAGACGCCTCGCCTTCCGTCGACAAACGAGGCTTCACTTTCAAGTGACGTCGGTGCGCCTTGAGAAATGTCTGCGGTGTGAGCACTCGTGACCCTTTTTTTTGGCTCAAGTTGCTGATATGCAATCTTTCTTCTGTGGTGAGATCTTCGTTGCATGGCCATGCAGTCATGCACACTCTGATTTGCCGAGGGCAGTGAGATCTGTGACGACACAGCTGCCAATTCTGGGGTTAGAGAAATTAAGAAAGAGTCTTTGATTAGGAATTTATTCACTAATAAGTTATCTCTTTGCATCGAACAAAAACGGCATGCGTTCCTGAAGGCCCCTCTTTCATTCCAGCTGAACCTTCCATTTCTCTAAGTGACATTGTGATGGACAATGAGTTGCATGCTCACTTGAAGCAAGACGAGCAGGATGTGCGTGCAGTAGTGACATCTACTTGGCTCTGACTAGGCTGTGTCCACTTAACGTGCCTCATATATGATTGCATAATAAAGCGTAACACATGTTGCTTTAATGTACACATGCATGCACACGGAGATTTCTTGTCGTGGTGAAGACACCAAGACGTGTAGTAAGCATAGTGGCAGGCCTTGAAAGTTGTTGCTGATGTTGCAGTGGCGATTCAAGAACTTTTCTCACTTACCTTGTTTGCCCTGTGTACAACCTTTGTCTGTAAAGTTCCGAGACTGAGTCCATTAGAAAAATGCGTTTAACAGTGAAATCACTTGTGCAGCACCCCCTCGAAATAGTCTCCCTTGCAGTCTATACACAGCTTCCAATGATTCTTGAGGTCTTGGAAACAGTTGGAAAACACTTGTTTTGTCAGTGCTGTCAGCTCCTTTATCGTGGCGTCTTGAATAGCCTCCCCATCCAGCGACCTTTTAGGGCTCTCTTCACACAAGAAAACAGGAAAAAATCGCATGGGGAGAGGTCAGGCGAGGATGGCAGATGGTAATGCTGTGCTTGGCTGTGCTTGGCGAGATATTTTGTCACGCTGAGAGCAGTGTGCGGCCTGGCGTTATCATGGAGGAGGCTCCATTGTCCAGATGCCCATAAGTCAGGGTGTCGCAGTGCATCACGAATGTGTTGGAGCACGCAGATATAAAACTCCCGATTCACCGTGTGCCCTGGTGGCACAAACTCGTGGTGTATGACACCTCTGGCATTGAAAAAAACTATCATCATCGTCTTTGTTTTGGTCTTCTGCCGCCGCACCTTTCTCGATGCCGGAAAGCTGTGGACCGCCATTCGGCGCTCTGCGTCTTTGTTTGAGGATCGTATTGAATAGACCGTGTTTCGTCTTCAGCAATGATGCTATAGACGAATGCAGCATCCTTATATGCCTCGGAGAGCAAATCAGCGCTCACTGATGCCCGCGTGTCCTTCTGGTCCTGTGTGAGGGAGTACGGCACAAGTCTGGCATTCAGCTTTCGTTTCCCCAAGTTCTCACGCAGTATTTGGCGCCATGTTGTCTTACTAATGTCGAGAGCATCCGATAGCACGCAGACTGTAATGGTGCGGTCTTGCTGTACAATCTCCCTGATCCAAGCCACGTTGTTTTCATTCCGTGAGGTTGCAGGGCGCCCCTGCCTTGTGTCGTCTTCCACTGACGTTCTCCCTGAAACGAACCTCTTGTGCCACTCGAAACCTTGCGCCCGCGATAACGTATCGTAGCCGTAAGCGTCACGAAGGAGCTCATACGTCCGTGTGGCTGTCTTGCCAAGCATCATACAGAATTTTATGTTTACACGCCGTTCGAGATGGACGTCCATCTCTCCACATTCACTCACAGTAAAATGTGCAGACGACTAGTGACAACGTATTTTTCTGCATGCAGTGCCATCTAGCAGCTGCTACAGCAATTAACATAAATAGCTCAGGTTAGCCCAAAAAGGTGGCGCTACGCTTACACACCAAGATTTGTTTTGGGGAATCATTTATAGAGATGAAAATAAATCAGTCTCGAGACTTTACGGACAAAGGTTGTGCGATAGCATATTGAAGGCTAGTACTCTTTGTTCAATTATACATGTGTGAACACTTCACTTCTGGTCACATTATGAGCATTTGTACTAAAAGTGTACTGACGCTCCTTCAGAATTGTGGTAAGCCAGATCTCATTACTAGAAGCCGGATTATTAGGTATTAAAAAAGCTCGTTTGAGGTGTCAAAAATAGGCAGGCAAAACATTTTAGGCCTCCGATATTTTAAATATAGGCACAGTAAATTTTCGCTTAAATGCAAATGACTTCAAACAAAGACATGTGCGACCTTTTTCTGCGACAGGAAAACAAAAATGTTATGGGGTGATTCCACGTAAGATCGAAGAAACGATAGCTGGTCGACCTCTTAAATTTATTTCAAAATTTTAGATATTATTGCCTGATGAGTGGAAAGAAGAGATCCGCAATTTGTTTTGCCCCAAAAAATTTTTTCGAAGCACAGGAAATCAATAACGACGAAGAGGTGGAGTGGAGCGCTCATCCGCACTGCTGTTTTGGCCAACTTTCGTTATGAATTGCACAAAATATATTAACGTTAGGTAGCTGAAATTTCTTTAACTAAATATATGCATGTTTTTGCTTCTCCTCAGGTATTTTTAGCTTTTATGTGTAGCATAGATGTTTTTATAAAAAACCTCAAAATTAGCCCAAGAAACATTATTTTCTTTACTTTGAAGGTCTTTATCTCAAAAAAGCCTTGTAGCAGAGCGACAAAAATTCCGCATTACGTTCTTCGCATACTTATCTACCAAACTGCCGAATCTTATATTTATATGACTTTTCAGTAAAGAGATACGATCGGGCTAAGTTCAAGAAAACACCGAACAGTGGAAACTTCTGACGACAATTTAAAAAAAAAAAACATTTTTTATATTTCTTAAACTTTGTCCACTTATTCTCCTCCACATCAGCATTCACAATCATTGAAAACATATTGCATAATTTCGTTGCACTAATAGTTACGGCCCCTCCAATGAGACCCTTAGGCAAGGATTGGCAATTCCAACTTCTTGCCCAGCAAGTGCATAAAATGCAGGCAGGATTGAACTTCTTTTTTATTAAAAGGCCAGCACTGAAGACGTTAATTTTGAAATTATTTGGTCACTGCAGCAGCCATGAGCGCGGGGCTACCAAGCAGGCGCGCGTGCACCCGAGATGCTCGTTGTAAGAGACGGCGCAGTGAGAGCTCGTTTTTGCGTCCTCAGACTGATTGAGTTCGAAACAGCAGCACCTCTCGGGTGACTTGAACGCACGTGCACTGGAGCTTCGATATTCTATCCGCCCTGTGTTCGCATCGCAGCCATGCGCTGATAACACGGCGGAGATGGAAGCAAGATGAAAACTCTATAAGGGAGCTATGAGCGCTTGCTTCACGCACGCTGCTGCCAGAGAAATTGCGCTGCACGAAAATTCAGCACGAAAATTCGGAAAAGAAACGTACAAATAAAACACAAGGGGAACTGAAGGCAGAACTCACCCAAAACATTTATGTAGCAGCAAGAAACTGCATTGTTTCACTCTATTGCTTGTTTGTGAGGGATGGCAATACTGACAATACTGAACGTTCGTAGGACATCAATACAACGCTGCTCCGTCATCGTCTAGCCGTGGCCTCTGAGATTGGCTCCGGCAACGCAACGCGACGGCATGTTGCAGGGGCCAATCAGCCACGATCTCGCGAACCTGTGGCGCGGCGCAAGACAGCAAAGCGCGTCACGAGTCGACCTCCGGAGATCAGTCATTGTCACCGTGGTAGCGGACAGCGTCCACCAGCGCCCAATCTGACACCTCCTCTTCATGACGATACAGTTGGCGACACAGTTGTCGGCATTAAAAAAATATCGCAAAAGCTGCACATCGTCAGGGCCTGCTCTATGCGTGCGCACGGCGTCAAAAACAGAGCGAACTCCATACGCGGCGCGACCTCACATGTGCCGCACGGACTCGGAAGCATAACAACAAGGAGCAAGGCTTTCTTTTTTCTTTTCTTTTTTTTTTAGTGGCGTCACCTGGTGTCATGTTCACGAAGTGCAGTTCAGAGACTACTGCAACAACTGAAGAATGGCTGCCAACGCAAAAGCCGATTTTCTTTCCTTTTTTTTTTTTAAAGAAAGTCGGCGCGGTTAGCGTTTAGCGTGGTGGCACCCGCAATCAGCTGGACGAGGTTTGAAGGGAGGAAGGGGGAGGGGGGTGTCACGCCTGTGCACTAAGAAAGCCGGCTCCAGGAGTGAAGGCCTCGCCTGCCCGCCTCGTGCACACTTGCACACACAAATGAGCGCTTGCTTTTGCCTTTGAGCGCGCCATGCGCGCCGCCACCGCTGCACGTTACCGTTGGCAGGCAACTGCAGAAGATGCATGCAGCTCCTGCTTGTGCCAAAATGACAAAATTCGGGGCAAAATCCGTATTTTATCGGTGGCGAAAATTCGTTATATCAAGGATGTCTCCTGCTGCCACTTTGTTACATAGAGGTCGCAAATACATGTGCTTCTGTGGAGTAACGGCGGGGAATAGAAAAACTTCGCAATATCGAGGAATTCATTGTATGGAGGTTCATTATAGGCAGGTTTAACTGTATACACGCACACATACAAGCGCACGCCGCGCAAACATGCATGAAGTATAGTTAACCCCCACCCCCCCGAAAAAAATTGTTGGCTATGATACTGCAGTGAACACCTTAAAACGTAAAATATAATCAAAACAAAAGCCGCTTGCACATCACATTTTTCTTTCTTTTTTTTGCTCTTCACTCTCCTTTCCGCTGATGGCCCCACGTGATTTCGCATTCGCCAACCGCTCGTGCCATGTCAGCACGGCGACGAATGCTCACCGGCATGTCCCACTTAACTGCTGCTATAGCGGTTGTTTCCGAGAGTTAGTTGAACTAGAGGACTAGGTTGCACCCCATTGTTCTGAACTGTCAATCTTGCGCGGTAACATGAATAACTGTCTCAAACTGCACCCGGGAGTTAAGGGGGGACACGGGTCTTAGAAACCGAAAAATCGCGAAAAAATCGTTTTTTTGAAAATGTTATTTTCGGATTTTGCAGTGACTGATGCATAATCTGGCAAATTTTCACGCGTCCTGGATTGATATTTTAGCCGCAGTAGCGTTTTATATCATGCATGTGACGCGAATATTTCTCGATGGACGCGCAAAAATGGGCTTTCTTGCAGGACGCGCAGCTGCCATTCTACGTCTCTGATCGCGGCCATCTTGGTCCCGTTCGAAAGAGCCGCGTTTCTTTTTTATTTTTCGCGCCACCACTACTGCATACGCCAAGTGGCCACTAAGAAAAAGCCCGCGAAAAGCTAGTCCCGATGCGCGGTCCTATTGGTCTACCAGTGCACGTGACAGTGAGCGCGCACGCCATTGGCAGATTTCCACAGTCGTCTGCTCGGGCCGCGGGAGTTCGTGTCGGACAACGCGGCTGAAACGCGCAACCATGCCGAATTCGACGCCAAAGTTTGCTACGAAGTACAAATTCGGTGGGCGGACAAAGAAACGGAAAGTGTACAACTTTCAAAAGAAGCGCCGATCACCTTCAGAAGATGTCGACGGTAGTTTGCCTCCCGTGCCAAGCGCCCCCGAAGACGCTGACTGTGGGTTAGGCCTAGCGGGTGAAAGCGGCTCTGACAGCGACCACGTTCGACAGATGTTTCGGCGCGACACCGTCATGTTGGATTTGTTGAAGATCGAGAAGGACGCGGAAGTAAAACTCCGGAACCTAGCATAAACGCCGGCCATCACGCGAAAATCGGGTCTTCTCGCTTGTGCAAACGACACTGCCACGGACGACGCCGCGGCTGGCTCGGATGTGATGGAGACGCGCTTCGCTCTGGTGAGCCTCGACGCTCTAAACGCTCTGCAGTCAAACGTGAAGTGCAAAGGGTGCGACGGCGATGTGTCTGCGCATAGGTGAGCGCGAATACGGCCTCGCCGTAAAGATTGTTACGTCGTGCGAGATCTGCGGTGATAACGCGCCGGTGTGGAGCTCGCCGCGCGTGAACAGCGGAAAAACATGTAACCCGTTCGTTGTGAACATTCTTGCCACGCGCGCTATGAAGACCACTGGCAATCACCAAACAGCGCTGAATGAGATCTTCGCTACAATGAATGTGTCTGGACCTGGACCTTCGGCTAAAAAATGCATGGCAGAAAAAGACCGTCGCAGATCAACAGCATCAGCTCGCAAGCGTGCCTCTGCAGAAAACATGCAGCGGGCGTTGAAAAAAAGGCATTTAGGGGACTCAAAGCAGAAGGACTACCTGCCTGGTACCTACCGAGAATGCTGAAATTGTAAATTATTGTAAATACACGACTATTCCATGCTAGAGTTTGCCCAAAATGGACTTGTTGTGTTTTTTCACGATTTCTCAGGATTCAAATTTTGCTGCGGTTGCAAACTTGCCAGAAAGATATCTCTGCCTTCAGAGCAGCTAGGACTGTCATTTTTGTTGTGACATGTAGCTCTATCTGTAGTGCACACAGGGGTAGTTGTGAATTTTTGAATAATATCTTCAAACATTTTATATTTGGCACAAAATTGGAGCATAAAGTGGATGTGTCTGCAACACTGAAAATCAAGGTGCTACAACCTAGCTAAAGATCATCAGATCAAAAAAGCATTCCTACCCCTGTGTGCCTTATGTTCATTAGTATCTAGGCATGTGTCAATAGTAGCTCTATAATAAAATTTTTTTGTGTACCGTACCTGGAAACAATGGGTAATTAATTTTAAGATATCTCAAAAACTAATCGACATAGGAAAAAAATAATTACATTTTCAAAATCAGCATTAAAAACTGAATTATACTGTTAAGTTTGTTTTTAAATACATGAAAAAATTTAGCATTTCTCTCTGAAGTACAGTGTCCCCCCTTAAACTTGAGGCTAAATAGTGTTCATATAAGCGCCAATATTGAAAATACAAAAAACGGCAGGCAAATACAAAAAACGATAGCTAAGGAAATCACTTCCAGTCTTGCAGAAGATAAGTCCACTTGTCGAAACGTTGGCTCGAGCACCCAACCCCTGTTTACAGAACGATAGCTAAAGAAATCACTTCCAGCCTTGAAGAAGACAAGTCCACTTGTCGAAACGTTGGCTCGAGCACCCACCCCCTGTTTACGGATGATAGGTAAGGAAATCAATTCCAGCCTTGCAGAAGACAAGTCCACTTGTCGAAACGTTGGCTCGAGCACCCACCCCCTGTTTACAGAACGATAGCTAAAGAAATCACTTCCAGCCTTGAAGAAGACAAGTCCACTTGTCGAAACGTTGGCTCGAGCACCCACCCCCTGTTTACGGATGATAGGTAAGGAAATCAATTCCAGCCTTGCAGAAGACAAGTCCACTTGTCGAAACGTTGGCTCGAGCACCCACCCCCTGTTTACGGATGATAGCTAAGGAAATCAGTTCCAGCCTTGCAGAAGACAAGTCCACTTGTCGAAACGTTGGCTCGAGCACCCACCCCCTGTTTACGGATGATAGCTAAGGAAATCACTTCCTGCCTTGCAGAAGACAAGTCCACTTGTCGAAACGTTGGCTCGAGCACCCACCCCCTGTTTACGGATGATAGCTAAGGAAATCAGTTCCTGCCTTGCAGAAGACAAGTCCACTTTTCGAAACGTTGGCTCGAGCACCCACCCCCTGTTTACGGATGATAGCTAAGGAAATCAGTTCCTGCCTTGCAGAAGACAAGTCCACTTGTCGAAACGTTGGCTCGAGCACCCACCCCCTGTTTACGGATGATAGCTAAAGAAATCAGTTCCTGCCTTGCAGAAGACAAGTCCACTTGTCGAAACGTTGGCTCGAGCACCCACCCCCTGTTTACGGATGATAGCTAAGGAAATCAGTTCCTGCCTTGCAGAAGACAAGTCCACTTGTCGAAACGTTGGCTCGAGCACCCACCCCCTGTTTACGGATGATAGCTAAGGAAATCACTTCCTGCCTTGCAGAAGACAAGTCCACTTGTCGAAACGTTGGCTCAAGCACCCACCCCCTGTTTACGGATGATAGCTAAGGAAATCAGTTCCTGCCTTGCAGAAGACAAGTCCACTTGTCGAAACGTTGGCTCGAGCACCCACCCCCTGTTTACGGATGATAGCTAAGGAAATCACTTCCTGCCTTGCAGAAGACAAGTCCACTTGTCGAAACGTTGGCTCGAGCACCCACCCCCTGTTTACGGATGATAGCTAAGGAAATCAGTTCCTGCGTTGCAGAAGACAAGTCCACTTGTCGAAACGGTGGCTCGAGCACCCACCCCCTGTTTACGGATGATAGCTAAGGAAATCAGTTCCTGCCTTGCAGAAGACAAGTCCACTTGTCGAAACGTTGGCTCGAGCACCCACCCCCTGTTTAAGGATGATAGCTAAAGAAATCAGTTCCTGCCTTGCAGAAGACAAGTCCACTTGTCGAAACGTTGGCTCGAGCACCCACCCCCTGTTTACGGATGATAGCTAAGGAAATCAGTTCCTGCCTTGCAGAAGACAAGTCCACTTGTCGAAACGTTGGCTCGAGCACCCACCCCCTGTTTACGGGTGATAGCTAAGGTAATCAGTTCCAGCCTTGCAGAAGACAAGTCCACTTGTCGAAATGTTGGCTCGAGCACCCACCCCCTGTTTACGGATGATAGCTAAGGAAATCACTTCCTGCCTTGCAGAAGACAAGTCCACTTGTCGAAACGTTGGCTCGAGCACCCACCCCCTGTTTATGGATGATAGCTAAGGAAATCAGTTCCTGCCTTGCAGAAGACAAGTCCACTTGTCGAAACGTTGGCTCGAGCACCCACCCCCTGTTTACGGATGATAGCTAAGGAAATCAGTTCCTGCCTTGCAGAAGACAAGTCCACTTGTCGAAACGTTGGCTCGAGCACCCACCCCCTGTTTACGGATGATAGCTAAGGAAATCACTTCCTGCCTTGCAGAAGACAAGTCCACTTGTCGAAACGTTGGCTCAATAACCCACCCCCTGTTTACGGATGATAGCTAAGGAAATCAGTTCCTGCCTTGCAGAAGACAAGTCCACTTGTCGAAACGTTGGCTCGAGCACCCACCCCCTGTTTACGGATGATAGCTAAGGAAATCACTTCCTGCCTTGCAGAAGACAAGTCCACTTGTCGAAACGGTGGCTCGAGCACCCACCCCCTGTTTACGGATGATAGCTAAGGAAATCACTTCCTGCCTTGCAGAAGACAAGTCCACTTGTCGAAACGTTGGCTCGAGCACCCACCCCCTGTTTACGGATGATAGCTAAGGAAATCAGTCCCTGCCTTGCAGAAGACAAGTCCACTTGTCGAAACGTTGGCTCGAGCACCCACCCCCTGTTTACGGATGATAGCTAAGGAAATCAGTTCCTGCCTTGCAGAAGACAAGTCCACTTGTCGAAACGTTGGCTCGAGCACCCACCCCCTGTTTACGGATGATAGCTAAGGAAATCACTTCCTGCCTTGCAGAAGACAAGTCCACTTGTCGAAACGTTGGCTTGAGCACCCACCCCCTGTTTACGGATGATAGCTAAGGAAATCAGTTCCTGCCTTGCAGAAGACAAGTCCACTTGTCGAAACGTTGGCTCGAGCACCCACCCCCTGTTTACGGGTGATAGCTAATGAAATCAGTTCCAGCCTTGCAGAAGACAAGTCCACTTGTCGAAACGTTGGCTCGAGCACCCACCCCCTGTTTACGGGTGATAGCTAAGGTAATCAGTTCCAGCCTTGCAGAAGACAAGTCCACTTGTCAAAACGTTGGCTCAAGCACCCACCCCCTGTTTACGGGTGATAGCTAAGGAAATCAGTTCCAGCCTTGGAGAAGACAAGTCCACTTGTCAAAACGTTGGCTCGAGCACCCACCCCCTGTTTACGGATGATAGCTAAGGAAATCAGTTCCAGCCTTGCAGAAGACAAGTCCACTTGTCGAAACGTTGGCTTGAGCACCCACCCCCTGTTTACGGATTTTTTCATCAATATTGAAGATAGGCATTTATAGGCGTTTGTAAGCATTTAGGTACAAACGCCAAAAATAGGCATTTATAGGCACTATAAGAACATTATAAAAGTCCTTCTTAAACTCTAATTCATGCTCATATATCAAAATGGTGCAATAGGAGCGCAAGGAACAAAATAGGCATCTGCCTAAAATCCGGTCTCTGCTCATTACGGTTCTGTCATTCTGCTCATAGCTGCAAAGGCTGCTGATACAAGTACAGATGGCCGGAAGATAGCTGTAGACTAGATAGCACAATGAGACATCGTGCTACGAGAGCCCAAAACGAACTCGCTCTTTATTTTCCCGCATCCCCATCTTTCAGTCCCCAAGCGTGACGCCACAACACACAATGCAACAGCGCCGCGCGAGGGCACTGTGTGTTAGCTATTAACATTGTGACACTCCTCCCCTCTTAAGAAGAATCACTACGGGGAGTACCTAAGTTTCCTCAATCTTTTGCTGTGTCCATACCTACCAAGTCTCCCGGATTTTGAACGTTTCTCCCGGTTGTACAGGTCATAGGAAAATCTCCCGGAAATTCAGTTTTGCCCTGCGCGTCCAGTGCATTGCGCACCCCGTGCGTCACGGTGACGCGAGGTGGGACGTTTCGCGTACAGATGCGCTACACGCAATTTAAAAATTGATCCTAAATGTGTTATAGGTTATATCAGCTGTTAATATTTCGTAGATGATGCGTTTGTACACACAAATCTATCCCACAAGTTATCTCGCCTTCAAAAATTTGTGTCACTACTGCTTTAATTGGAGAGCCCAGCACTTAAAAGGGTAGCCGTTACCGATGTCTGTCGAGATAGCGTGTTCACCAGCGCTTGCGACCGTCCCTGTCTCAACGGCGCCCCTTATGGTCCCTTGCCCGACGAAATAACTGGTAAGCAAGCGACGACAGGCCTCACACGCGGAGCGATGTTATACGGCCGGGTCGTTTCATCTCTGCTTCAACCGCGTTCGTCCCTAGAGCTAGCGCGCATTTGCTCGCACGTGAAACAGACGATGCGTAAGCGATGTTATTGGTTTGGACTCTGTACAGATCAGCGGCGACCGCAAAATCCCGCTGACAGTGTCCATATAATTGCTATCGCAGTAATCGCAGTACCTCCCTCCGCCGTAAGCAGGCGAGTTGGCGAGCCTCTTTGGCACGATACAAATATTGAGCTACATCGGGATTCACGTCGCTGTCGTTTACATGCGGCAGCATGACATCAAGTGTTGCTGTAGGTGTTGTTATAGGTGTCACAGGGCTAATCGGCCTCATTCTTGTAGCCCCTTGCAACGCCACGTTGTCGGCAAACGTAGGGCAGCACTTGATCCCATGTCTTGTGCGTAACGTCTGCGTGCATTGACAGCATGTCTGCCGTTCTCTTGTTGAGCTGCTTTGTGAAGCTGTTAGTCTGTGGATGGTATGTGATGTCTGGGATGATCTGGGATGGGGACTGGTCTGGCTGTACTGTAATATCGCTTGCATAAGGTCACTGCAGAAGGCTGTTCCTCTGTCAGTAATGACCACCTCTGGAGCGATGAGGGTGGCGATTTGGGCTTGTTGGTATGGTTGCATGATAATTGATGGTAGCGCAGGCCACAGACACGGACAAAAGAAGGCACATGAGACACCACGCTGTGGTGCGCTGTGGTGTCTCATGTGCCTTCTTTTGTCCGTGTCTGTGGCCTGCGCTACCATCAATTATCATGCACCACTGGAGCACCATGATGCAGAACAATGTTATTAACAATATATCTGGCAGCCTCTTGGCCTGTGACTCTTGCAAGTGCTTGTGTTTCTGTGTAGCACGTCTGGGATCTATTGCTACTAGGATCCACCTGCGGGCGATTTCGGGAATGGTCCAAGGAAGTCCATTCCGATCTGTTGAAATGGCTTTGTAGCAGGTGCTATTGGTTTTAGGAGCCCGGCTGGTTTGGGGGGTATGTTTTTCGATGTTGACATTCCCGACACGTTCGGACGTAACGAGAAACATCTGCTGCAAGGCGAGGCCAGTAGTATTTTTCCCAAATCTGTAACAGGGTCCACGTGACGCCAAGGTGTCCCGATACAGGCTCGTCATGACGGGCCCGCAGAATTTTCAACTGCAAGGAGAATGGGACGACAAGAAGGTACGCTGTACTGGTGGATTCGAAGTTCTTCTTCACCAGGAGGCAGCTGTGCAAACAGAAAGTTGAAGCATTGCGTTTAATAATTCACTGGATATTCGCACTTCCAGACACTTGAGAAGGCCGTTTAATTCGCTGTCATTACGCTGTTCTTTTGTGAAGCTTCAACTTGTTACTACCCCGAGAAAGTTCCAGTCATCGTTAGATGAAGGCTGCTCTATGGAGCCACTGGACAGACAGTCCGCGTCAGAATTTTTTGTGCCATTCTTGTGTACCACGGTCATATCGAACTCTTCTAGGCGTAAGCTCCATCGGGCGATACGTCCTGCCAGGTCTTTGATGTTTGTTAACCAACAAAGCGAGTGGTGATTCGTGACAACGCTGAAAGGTCTCCTGTAGATGTACGGTCGAAATTTGGATGTGGCCCATACTATTGTCAGGCATTACCTCTGAGTTGTAGAATAGTTTACTTCTGCTTTCTATAAGGAACGGCTGGGATAAGCGATCACCCATTCTTGGCCATTCTGTTTTTGCACAAGGACAGCTCCCAGACCAGTACTGCTGGCATCAGTGTGGATCTCGGTTTCGACGTTATCATCAAAGTACGCAAGAACAGGTTGTTCTTGTAGACGACGTTGCATCTCGTGAAAGGCTTTTTGCTGTGATTCTTGCCATACAAACGGAACATCTTCTTTTGTAAGGTATGTGAGCGGCTCGGCAATTTGATAGAAGCCTTTAACAAAGCACCTATAGTATGCACAAAGCCCCAAGAAACTTGGGATGCTTTTCTTGTCGTGGGGCTGCTGGAAGTGGTGAATAGCAGCAGTCTTGTCCGGGTCTGGAAGAACACCTGCGCCTTTGGTGACATGGTGAAGGAACGCAAGCTTTTTTGGGCTACTCGGCATTTTTCACTCTTTCGTGTCGGCCCAAAAGTCCTTGTAGTGCTGAGTACTGACTCTAGTTGCCGAATATGCTCCTCGAAGTTGGGTGCGAAAACTACGTCGTCAAGGTACACCAAACAAGTTTGCCATTTTAGCCCAGCTAGCACTGTATCCATGAGACATTGGAAAGTGGCTGGTGTGGAGCAGAGACCCAATGGCATAGCCTTAAGTTGGTAAAGGCTGTCTGGTGTAATGAATGCAGTCTTGTCACGATCTCTGTCATCCAACTCAGTCCATCTCACTCTGCCAGTAGCCAGTTTTTAGATTCATAGATGAAAATTACTTTGCATGGCACAGTCGATCCAGGGCGTCATCTATTTGAGGAAGCAGGTAGACATCCTTCTTTCTTATTTTGTTGAGCTGGCGATAGTCTACGCAGAATCGTGGGGCTACCATCTTTTTTCTGTACCAACACAATGGCAGAAGACCATGGGCTTTTGGACGGCTTGATGATGTCATCTATCACCATTTCTTTTACCTCTCTGCTGATAGCCTCGCGATCTTTCATGGACACACGACTTGGTGACTGCTGGGTGGGTCGGGCTGTTTCGTCTGTAATGATGCGATGTTGATGGACCTTTGGCGATAAAGCAAAAGAGTCCTGGAATGTGACGAGCAGTGACCGGAGACGTTCTTGTTTTGCTTGTGGTAGTGAAGGCTCGCTGCTCGAGGTTGCTGCTCTTTGAGCGTGACGACGTCGGCGATGTCTGGAACGGTCTGACAGGTTGCCACAGTAGTGCCTTTGTTGAGATCAGGATGTTGGCTTTCCTGCCGGGCAGATGAATGACGCCTCTTGACACAGAAATGTCCTGATCGAGCAGCAAGCTATGGTGAACCACGGCTATTCCTTCAGTGTCTGTAGAGTGGGTGCTACCCACAAGAGCTAAGAGACTTGAGAACTGTGGTAGTCTGATCTGGTCACCGAGGATTGCCAGCAAGATGCACATGGGAGCAGTTGGAACTAGAGCTGCGCGAATAGCAAAATTTTGGTTGCGAAGCAAATTGGAATATTTAAGGTTGAGTGCAAATAGAATCGAATATTTTTCAGATATTCTCGGATATTTTTTGAATACTTCGAAGTGAAATTACAGAAAGAAAGCTGCAGAGGATCCCTAAGCATGTTCTTATGAAATGGGAACATGAAACCTTTTCTTTTGGCTAGGTTGGTGAAGCACTGTAGGGATGATGCTAAGTGGTGTTCCCTGATCGTCTTATAAAGAATGAGGCAATGCAGAGGCCGAATTGTCTTTATTTATGTTATTTGTCACAACCAAGGTGTTGTTGGCAACTCTTTACACGTCAAAAGAAAAGACGCTTTTTCCTCAACCTCTCCTCCTCCTTGCTTCGAGTCGGGAGTTCCTCATCTGCTGCGCAGGTTTCCACTCCTACTTCACAGCTGTGAGGGGTTTCTGCGGCAGCTGTTGGCGCTGGTGTCAGTTCCGATGGGAGAGGTCACGTGTTTTCTGCACACAGCTTTTGCGGACGCCAGACGAGTGCGCGCTTTCGCAAACCTCCAGAGCACTTAGAATCAAGTGCTCAGAATCGCCCATCCGAATATGCCATAAGCATCATCCGACCTTCTTCCAGCAACTGGGCATCTCCACTTCACATCATGCCTAAGAAGACTGGGGATTGGTGTGCATGTGGCGATTACCGAGTGCTCAGCGACATTTCGGTTCCTGATCGCTACCCGCTCCCGAATATCCAATACTTCATGGTAGCGCTGCACGGTGCGATGATCTTTTGTAAGATCGATCTTGTTTGTGCCTATCATCAGTTGCCAGTCGCTGAGGAAGACATCCTGAAGACCGTCATCATCACACCGTTCGGTCTTTTTGAGTTCCTCCTCATGCCCTTCGGCCTAAGGAACTGTGGCCAGTCGTTCCAGCATTTCATCGATTCCGTCACCCGAGGCTTGCCATTCGTTTTTGCCTACATCGACGACCTCCTTGTCGCAAGCCCTATCATTTAAGAACATCTTCAACATCTGCGGTTGTTGTTCTCCCGCCATGCCAACAGAGGAATTGTCATCAACACCGCCAAAAGTGAATTTGGATGACAGGAACTAGAGTTCCTTGGACACATAGTCGACGCGAATGGCATTAGACCACTGCCGTACAAGATTCGCGTCATCAAAGATTTTCCACGACTGACTATGATGACCAAGCTTCACCAATTTCTCGGATGTGTCCATTTCTATCGACGGTTTACACCCAATTGTGCACAACTTGTGGCCCCTCTAGACGCTCTGTTTAGCTCCAAGCGGAAGCAAGCGCTTCATTGGACTGAGGAGACCGCCCATGCATTCACAGGAGTCAAGTCTGCCCTCGCCAGTGCAATGCTGCTGAGACATACGAAACCAGGTGCACCTACTGCTATCATGACAGATGCCTCGAGCAATGCTGTTGGCGCCGTTTTGCAACAATTAATCAACGGTACATGGCATCCACTGGCTTTCTTTTCAAAGAAACTGAAGCCTGCACAGACCCGCTACAGCGCGTTTGGTTGTAAGCTCCTTGCTGTGTACTTGGCTGTCCAACACTACCGGCACTTCCTTAAAGGTCGTCAGTTTACTGTCTTGACAGACCAGGAGCCCCTTGTGCACGCAATGAACCAATCAGCGTCCTGCTACTCGCCTCGCGAGAGTCAACATCTCTCCTACATCTCGGAGTTCACAACAACATTCCGTCAGGTCAAAGGCACTGACAACACTCTTGCCGATGTTCTGAACTGCATTGATGCAGTCTCCACGCCAACTGCAGTGCCTTCCATCATCGACGTCGACCTACTCGCCACTTATCAGCCTAGTCAAGCCTTTTCACTGAAGGCTTTTTGTTCGTGCACCAAACATCTGTCAGATGTTGAATAAAAATTGAATTGAGTTAAATCAGTGTGACGACACCGAGCTACGTACCCTCCGAAATTCGTCAGTGTCCCTGCAACTGGAGGACGTTGTTTTGACTTCAGATGGTACATTGGTAGTCTGTGATACTTCCACCGGCCCACCTCAACCTTTCATTCCAGCACAACTTCGCAGACGCCTGTTTCATGCTGTACACAGTCTTTGCATCCCGAAATTCACGTGACACAGAAGCTTATTTCCAGTCGTTACGTTTAGCCTCAGCTAAACATACAAGTTCGTGACTGTGTGTGCAGTTGTTTGCCGTTTCAACGCTCCAAGATCCAGCACCATCCCGTCCCTCCTGCAAAGTCCTTCCTTACACCAGACGCGCGTTTTGATACCGTGCACTTGGACCTCGTCGGCCCTCACCCACCTTCCAAAGGCTATAGAGGAGACCCACGCCGTGGAAGGCACTGCAGTGCCGGGCGTTGTCAGTCAATGTAGGGAGAAAACTGGTTACTCAAGTGTTGACCCGTCCGCTGTCCCCTTCAACCTGCCTTGGAAACGCGTTGCTTTGCTCGCACGCTGCACGCGTTCTGCACATGTTTTTGAGAATTTCGCGTCGCGCGCGGTTAGTATGTACACGCTTCTGTCCGCGTGGCAGCAATTTGGTGAGAGATCAGCGTCTGCTCAGTCATGTAGCAAATGCGGAGCAAGTGATAGCAGACGACGCTGTTTACGACGTGGAGTTAGCACAATGTTCTGTTCGTTCATAATTATATACCTATTATATTTGGCTTGCTGTGTGTACTACGTACTCTCTATGTTTGTTACTGGATGCATGGGTAAGGCTGCTTCTTGTGCTTTAGGTTAAGCGGCCCTGGCGCTGTGACTACTATTACAATTGGGATACCTTAATTTACTAGCAACCATTCGATTTGTCGTGCGGTACGCAACAGTCTAAAAATAAATGGTCTATTTCGGACTTCTTTCTTTCCCGCAACGAAAATTGACATCTATCTCACGTGTCCTTCCTTGCATTATCGCCGTTCTCATAGCCGATACTCCGAGTTCACGAACAGCGTGTGTACTATCAACGTGACATAGCATTATTAATAGGGAAATGACGAGCGCCCAGCTTTCAGAAAAACTTTTTTTGTGTGCAATCTGCGGGGGGGAAGAGCCAATTGCTGTCAAGGCATTTGGCCACTATCGAAACTGCACCGTGTTGTACGGGCTGTACCTGCACACTCAGTAACAACTAGTTGACTGTGTCTGCCAAAAAAAAAAAAAGAACAACGGACGTGCAACAACGGTTAATGCTTTTTTTTTTCTTTTTTCGTAGTTGTTGTGGTCGTGCCCACTCAAGCGTGAGCTTCGCATCCATGCCTGTCGTCTGCTTTTTTTGTGCCATCTGTTTGGGAATCGGTATAATTGCACTGGTGGAGCCGACCCCGTCGTGTTTGCATGGCCATTGTGACAGCTTAAGACGCAGCAATAGCTTCCCCCTTTCTGTCGGGGTGACATCGACGAATGAGGGGAGTTTCACGTGCAGCGCGCGCTCCGAAAATGCATGGGAACGAAAGGGAGCGGAGGGGTCGTACCACTCTGCAGCTGTACGCTTTTGCCGGCAGGGGAATGGCAAGCGCTGGCGTCGGCGGGCAAACTTGACCGGTTCTCCCCTATAGCTGCATACTGACATGCATCAACCGCTATACACGGTGGCCGGAAGCTACACCCATCACCAACATATCAGCACCCACAGTTGCAGCAGCCTTCGTGTCTACGTGGATTGCAAGATTCGGCTGCCCATCCACTATAGTCACCGATCGTGGTTGGCAGTTTGATTCGGCGCTCTTCAATGAACTCCTCAATCTGCTTGGAATGACACGCCTCCGCACAACCTCTTATCACCCACAATCAAATGGACTAATCAAGCATTTTCATGGGCATCTCAAATCCTCCCTCATGGCATGTGGATCACCGGAGAAGTGGGTCGTCCAATTGCCACTCGTCTTGCTTGGCATTAGAGCTGCCATCAAAAGCGACCTGGATTGTTCATGCGCCGAGTTGGTCTACGGCAGTTCGCTACGCCTGCCATGCGACTTGTTCAACGCCCCCGCCAAAACACCTGTGCCACTAGCCGGAGATTACGTTTCCGAACTGCACAACATCTTCAAGCAGATATGCCTCGTGCCTGCACACACGCATGAATCTAGATCTCCTTACATGTCGCCGCAGCTCGCCTCTGCTACACACGTCTTCGTGTGCAACTGTGTTGTGCGGAAGCCTTTGCAGACGCACTACTCACGGCCGTATAGAGTTCTCGAGCGTCTTTCATCGACATTCATAGTCAACGTCAATGGCCAGCAGCCTGCCTACTTTGAAACAAGGTTGCCATCGGCCCCACCATTGTGCAACACAATGCTACTGCATCCCGGATCACTGCCTTCTTACACGCCAACCAAGACACATCGTGTATCCTGGAGTTCCGATTGTTCGTCGGACTTTCCTCCTCTCCAGGGGGGGAGCCCTCTGTAGTGGCAGCAGCATTGGCGTCGCATCTAAAACCACCGAGACGCTTGCTCTTGCACGATGCAGGTGCCTGCGCGTGCTAGCGTTCGAATCGGTGATTAAAAAGAACCGCTGATCCCAGCGGTCGTGTCGGGCTCGCTCTCTCACTCGTAAGATCAAGACTTCGCTGGTGTGCGAGGTCACTCATCATCACAGAGTGTTCCACACTCGCCGTCATGGCTATGAGCAGCGCTGACTAACACTGCCAGGTATGCGTGGACATAAATAACCGATAAAGTGGACAAGAGGACGACCGCCATCGGAGCTCAATTGGTAGAGCATTGGGTGCGTTATTCGAAGGTTGCAAGTTCGGTATCTGCCGGCGGCAAGTTGTCTTTGTGTCCACTTTAATTTCTTTACATTTATATCATAATTACTACAATACAGGTATAAGACTACAAATAACGTCCCCTATACCTATCTTGGCTTTATTGTGTGTTGGTTTTCATCAAGGTTGTGCCTAGCAAGTACACACCAGTTACACAGGCTCTTTCTGTAGTTGCTGATTGTCGCAAGACACGAGCAGCAAGAAAAAACTTCGGGGCCTTTTTTAGAATGACGGAAAGTTGAGCTAGTTGGTAGGATTTTGTCATAGAAAAAAAAGGTTATGTTACTTGGGTGAGTCCAAAGAACTTGACCACAGAAGTGATTGTGCATTTTATAGCATTGCATTGCTCTGAAAGTTGCATCACAAGAAAGTGACGATGTAAGTGACTAGTTTAAAATATTTTCAGCATACTTTAGTCTGATGTATACTTTACAACTGCTTATCTTATCTTTTATGTAAGTGGGGCTATTTTGCTGAAAATTGGTATAAGTCAAGCTGAGAAATGGTTCTGATAAGTTCACTGAGAGAAACGACAAAAATTTTAACCTATGTATTACGTGCTGTTTGTTGGGTGAGCGCCTATGCGTGCATGTTCTTTGCAAACCCCAGTGTGTCATACTCGAATGATAAGCATTACTTTTCAATATACTATGTTGAAAATTCTAAATGATAAGAGTGATCTTAGTGTCGAAGCTTGGGCGTATTGGTGAAACATTGGAGGGAACACGGCACAAAAGAAGACGGGCATGTCGGTGGCATATGCATCCTTCCCATCCTATGAATAAAGTTGCCTCCAGAGGGAGTGATCGCTTTTGCGTACATACGCCTCAAGCTTCCCTCTGCAGACATTGCAGTGTTGTATTCTCTGTGTGTGTGCACCAGGTTCCTCCCGGCAAAACCTGTCCCAGGGATCAGATGTTCTGAAAGGGTAAGTTCTACAGCTTTAACTGCATCTTTTAAAATTGCAAGGATGGTGGCGCGGCTCCACTGGCTCCCCCACCTCCTCCAAAGTGACACTATTGAGGACATTTGCTAAATTAGGTGCATTCTTCACCCCGGCAACTACAGATTGGTGCAGCCAATCCAGTCAGATACACTTTAGTACAGTCAGCCACCTCACACTGTGCGTGTTTTGTTGTGCTGTTTTCTGGGCTGAACAAGACTGATGGCAACTGAGACCGAATCTCTCTCTGGTGTTGGCCAGCACTGAAAGACACTTATGGTTTCTGGACACTGCAGTGCTACTTTGTGTTGTTCATGGCATGAAAGCACAGCTATTATATGCCATGCAATCTCCTAGAAGCACACTGAGAATGCAGAGAATCAATGCAACTGTGAAGGGATGCTAATCAAAAGCCTTATGCTTCAGAGCACTATAGATTTTTCAAAGCTTGCAGCACCACTGTCTTTGCACACTGTCTTTGCACACTAGTAATCATGTTCTTCCTTTGTTTGGTTTTTTTTTTTTCGGTATCATTGTTAAAATTAAGGCTTAAGTTTAGACTAGGTAGCGCCAAAGACCTTTTTTATCGAGAAATACAAGACATCTTGATACTTCAGCGTAGGTATATTTTGCTTTGGTTGCTCATACTGTTCTATGCTGTCGAATACAGAAGAACTTGCCATTTATTTGCCTTTTTGCACATGTATTTTGTACTGAGCTGCTCCAAAATGCAATCCATCTGCTCCAAAGTGTACAGTTACTGCTCCGAAGCTGCTCCAAAATTTCAGTTTTGTGTACTCCCAGGGTTTTTCCAAAGCATTCCAGGCCACTTCCATCCCTGTGTTGATTGGCAGTTGGTTCATAGCTCGTGTGCTGTTATTTTTGTGTATGGCTTCACGCTAAACTGTCGTGAATAGAGGCACCTTATATTGCATCAATTCAATACAGAGCGAAGGCTTTGGCCACTAACCATATATTTATACGAGCCCAGACATTTGTTATGCTAGTCTTGTAATTGGCTGTTAATTCACAAACATGCACCTGACCCAGTGGCAACTCGTAAAGCGACACCTATCTGTATCACTGATGCTACAGGGGTGAAGAACACGCCACTAAAAATGCCCTTATTTGGCCTAGAGCCTGATTCTTTTTATCCTGCCTGGGCCCATGTGCCCATACTTGACCTTGCTGGTCGTCACTAAGCTTCCAGGCCAGCTCCGGGCATGCTGGAGGAAATTTGCCGGCCGCAATTCATTTACTCTAGCCATGGCACCACTATAGCTCGGATGCAGTACTGGTGTTCAATGTGTGTTAAAAGTAAATCTTTTATTGCGATAGCAATTATATGGACAGTCTCGACGGATTTTTGCCGTCACCGTCATATCCCGTATTAAGTCCAAATTGATAAGATCCCCCTGCACATTGTATGTTCTACTGCGGGTAAAAGCGCGCGAGTGGGGGTGACGAACACGGCCGAAGCGGAGATCAAACGAGCCGGCCCAATTCCGTCGCTCAGAGAGCGCATGCGATAACATTACCCCGCTCAGGAGGCCTGCCGTCGAAGCAGACAGGAAACGCCCCGCCCGTCTTCAACGAGCATGAAAAGATGCGAGGAGGGATGGGTGTCGCTTGAGCAGCAACTTCGAACTTTGATTCTAAGGGCGCGGTCGCCGTCACGATCGCTGGCGCACACGCTATCTCAGGAGCCATCAGCTGGCAGCTCATATACCCCTTCTACGTTCTGCGCTGTCAACGCGAAGTGACTATGCGGAAAGAGCATCTCTCCCTGGCTGGCATCCCGTGTTCTTTTACACCAGCGTTTTGTAGTTACGCAAGATCAAATACAAAAGAGCCAGCTGCCAGCCTCGCTTCGTATAACACTACAATTTGTTGCTATCGCATTCATTGCTTTGCCCTTGCAGTGAAACAGTGACTTTTTTCACTTAGCATTGCTGAAACATTCACAACTGCGATTATTAAATTGTGCTAATCATTGTTATGCCAAGCTAGAAACAAACGTGAGTGCTTGTGATTCACATTGCAAGACAAAATGATTGTGTATTTATGAAAGAACAAGATGACACCTTGCTCCTTGTGGATATGCAGAAGAGTAGCTTGCTGGGCCAGTTGATGCTGCATCATCGTAGAAAGCAGCGCAGGAAACAGGGCAAGGAAAGAACCACACAATGCAAACTATCAACTGAGATTTATGGAAAAACACGTGGTCAAAATCTAAAAAGGAAGGTACAAGGTTTCATTTAGTGGTTAACGCTCAGTAAATCAAATTCGGTGGCATGCAACATGATTGACAGCCTCGCAATGCATTTCTCGTCAAATCTGTTAATTAAAAAACGTTTCTTCAATCTTTCATGCAGCTTTTTCATTTAATTCTGAGAGCGCTCTAGCTTCTGACAGCAAAAACACATAGCCGCACTCCTACAATGCAACAAGAGATTCGAACAAGACGATCATTTCAATGAAGCCTTGTGATCACAGTTTAGCGATGTCGAGCTTGAAAGCTTTGCTCAAAAAGTTTTGCCCATTTTGCAGGGACGAAAGTTTTACAAGACCGATTGAGATGCTCAAGCAGTTGTGGTTCTCTGAGCGCCACTTGGCCTTCCTAGGCGAAAGAAATTTGCAAAAGGTGAAGACGGAAGCGAGGTGTTTAAATGAACTTCCGAGTAAAGACATGGCACCTTTTGTTAGCATCCTGTACCTTCATGGGGCATCCCAGCAGTTAAAAGAAAGTGGGCACTAGGTATGGATACAGTGTGGTTTTTCAGCTTAAAACAAGCTTGGCCGAGTTTGTGGGTGTGTGGATAAGAAGTTATTGGGGCAAAGCCAGGGAAATCATGGGTGTGCTATCAAGCACTGTGAAAAATTTGTTGAATGCGGCAGGGGAGTGGTGTATAGTACAACATTGTCCTGTGGGAAGTGTTACGGGTGTGCTATCAAACACTGTGAAAAATTGTTTGAATGCGGCATGGGAGTGGTAGTCTTTGGCTCCTTCTGAAAGAACATCGCTCGTGCTGAGAGTCCGTGCTTTGCCCTGACTGTCGTCATTGCGTATTGTCGCTGAGTGCCGTCAAATAAACACCTTAACAAATACAGGATTGTCCTGTGGGAAGTGTTACGGGTGTGCTATCAAGCACTGTGAAAAATTGGTTGAATGCAGCAGGGGAGTGGTGTATAGTGCAAAATTGTCCTTTGGGAAGTGTTATGGATGTGCTATCAAGCACTGTGAAAAATTGGTTGAATGCGGCAGGGGAGTGGTGTATAGTGCAAAATTGTCCTTTGGGAAGTGTTATGAGTGTGCTATCAAGCACTGTGAAAAATTGGTTGAATGCTGCAGGGGAGTGGTGTATAATGCAACATTGTCCTGTGGGAAGTGTTACGGGTGTGCTATCAAGCACTGTGAAAAATTGGTTGAATGCAGCAGGGGAGTGGTGTATAGTACAAAATTGTCCTTTGGGAAGTGTTATGGGTGTGCTATCAAGCACTGTGAAAAATTGGTTGAATGCGGCAGGAGAGTGGTGTATAGTACAAAATTGTTCTTTGGGAAGTGTTATGGGTGTGCTATCAAGCACTGTGAAAAATTGGTTGAATGCGGCAGGAGAGTGGTGTATAGTACAAAATTGTTCTTTGGGAAGTGTTATGGGTATGCTATCAAGCACTGTGAAAAATTGGTTGAATGCGGCACGGGAGTGGTGTATAATGCAACATTGTCTTGTGGGAAGTGTTACGGGTGTGCTATCAAGCACTGTGAAAAATTGGTTGAATGCAGCAGGGGAGTGGTGCATAGTACAAAATTGTTCTTTGGGAAGTGTTATGGGTATCCTATCAAGCACTGTGAAAAATTGGTTGAATGCGGCACGGGAGTGGTGTATAATGCAACATTGTCTTGTGGGAAGTGTTATGGGTGTGCTATCAAGAACTGTGAAAAATTGGTTGAATGCAGCAGGGGAGTGGTGTATAGTACAAAATTGTTCTTTGGGAAGTGTTATGGTTATGCTATCAAGCACTGTGAAAAATTGGTTGAATGCGGCACGGGAGTGGTGTATAATGCAATATTGTCTTGTGGGAAGTGTTACGGGTGTGCTATCAAGCACTGTGAAAAATTGGTTGAATGCAGCAGGGGAGTGGTGTAAAGTACAAAATTGTCCTTTGGGAAGTGTTATGGGTGTGCTATCAAGCACTGTGAAAAATAGGTTGAATGCGGCAGGGGAGTGGTGTATAGTGCAAAATTGTCCTTTGGGAAGTGTTATGGATGTGCTATCAAGCACTGTGAAAAATTGGTTGAATGCGGCAGGGGAGTGGTGTATAGTGCAAAATTGTCCTTTGGGAAGTGTTATGAGTGTGCTATCAAGCACTGTGAAAAATTGGTTGAATGCTGCAGGGGAGTGGTGTATAATGCAACATTGTCCTGTGGGAAGTATTACGGGTGTGCTATCAAGCACTGTGAAAAATTGGTTGAATGCAGCAGGGGAGTGGTGTATAGTACAAAATTGTCCTTTGGGAAGTGTTATGGGTGTGCTATCAAGCACTGTGAAAAATTGGTTGAATTCGGCAGGAGAGTGGTGTATAGTACAAAATTGTTCTTTGGGAAGTGTTATGGGTATGCTATCAAGCACTGTGAAAAATTGGTTGAATGCGGCACGGGAGTGGTGTATAATGGAACATTGTCTTGTGGGAAGTGTTACGGGTGTGCTATCAAGCACTGTGAAAAATTGGTTGAATGCAGCAGGGGAGTGGTGCATAGTACAAAATTGTTCTTTGGGAAGTGTTATGGGTATCCTATCAAGCACTGTGAAAAATTGGTTGAATGCGGCACGGGAGTGGTGTATAATGCAACATTGTCTTGTGGGAAGTGTTATGGGTGTGCTATCAAGAACTGTGAAAAATTGGTTGAATGCAGCAGGGGAGTGGTGTATAGTACAAAATTGTTCTTTGGGAAGTGTTATGGTTATGCTATCAAGCACTGTGAAAAATTGGTTGAATGCGGCACGGGAGTGGTGTATAATGCAATATTGTCTTGTGGGAAGTGTTACGGGTGTGCTATCAAGCACTGTGAAAAATTGGTTGAATGCAGCAGGGGAGTGGTGTAAAGTACAAAATTGTCCTTTGGGAAGTGTTATGGGTGTGCTATCAAGCACTGTGAAAAATAGGTTGAATGCGGCAGGGGAGTGGTGTATAGTGCAAAATTGTCCTTTGGGAAGTGTTATGAGTGTGCTATCAAGCACTGTGAAAAATTGGTTGAATGCTGCAGGGGAGTGGTGTATAATGCAACATTGTCCTGTGGGAAGTGTTACGGGTGTGCTATCAAGCACTGTGAAAAATTGGTTGAATGCAGCAGGGGAGTGGTGTATAGTACAAAATTGTCCTTTGGGAAGTGTTATGGGTGTGCTATCAAGCACTGTGAAAAATTGGTTGAATGCAGCAGGGGAGTGGTGTAAAGTACAAAATTGTCCTTTGGGAAGTGTTATGGGTGTGCTATCAAGCACTGTGAAAAATTGGTTGAATGCAGCAGGGGAGTGGTGTATAGTACAAAATTGTTCTTTGGGAAGTGTTATGGGTGTGCTATCAAGCACTGTGAAAAATTGGTTGAATGCGGCACGGGAGTGGTGTATAATGCAACATTGTCTTGTGGGAAGTGTTACGGGTGTGCTATCAAGCACTGTGAAAAATTGGTTGAATGCAGCAGGGGAGTGGTGCATAGTACAAAATTGTTCTTTGGGAAGTGTTATGGGTATCCTATCAAGCACTGTGAAAAATTGGTTGAATGCGGCACGGGAGTGGTGTATAATGCAACATTGTCTTGTGGGAAGTGTTATGGGTGTGCTATCAAGAACTGTGAAAAATTGGTTGAATGCAGCAGGGGAGTGGTGTATAGTACAAAATTGTTCTTTGGGAAGTGTTATGGTTATGCTATCAAGCACTGTGAAAAATTGGTTGAATGCGGCACGGGAGTGGTGTATAATGCAATATTGTCTTGTGGGAAGTGTTACGGGTGTGCTATCAAGCACTGTGAAAAATTGGTTGAATGCAGCAGGGGAGTGGTGTAAAGTACAAAATTGTCCTTTGGGAAGTGTTATGGGTGTGCTATCAAGCACTGTGAAAAATAGGTTGAATGTGGCAGGAGAGTGGTGTATAATGCAACATTGTCCTGTGGGAAGTGTTACGGGTGTGCTATCAAGCACTGTGAAAAATTGGTTGAATGCAGCAGGGGAGTGGTGTATAGTACAACATTGTCCTTTGGGAAGTGTTACGGGTGTGCTATCAAGCACTGTGAAAAATTGGTTGAATGCGACAGGGGAGTGGTGTATAATGCAACATTGTCCTGTGGGAAGTGTTATGGGTGTGCTATCAAGCACTGTGAAAAATTGGTTGAATGCAGCAGGGGAGTGGTGTATGATGCAACATTGTCCTTTGGGAAGTGTTACGGGTGTGCTATCAAGCACTGTGAAAAATTGGTTGAATGCGGCAGGGGAGTGGTTTATAATGCAACATTGTCCTGTGGGAAGTGTTATGGGTGTGCTATCAAGCGCTGTGAAAAATTGGTTGAATGCAGCAGGGGAGTGGTGTATGATGCAACATTGTCCTGTGGGAAGTGTTATGGGTGTGCTATCAAGCACTGTGAAAAATTGGTTGAATGCGGCAGGAGAGTGGTGTATAATGCAACATTGTCCTTTGGGAAGTGTTACGGGTGTGCTATCAAGCACTGTGAAAAATTGGTTGAATGCGGCAGGGGAGTGGTGTACAGTACAAAATTGTCCTTTGGGAAGTGTTATGGGTGTGCTATCAAGCACTGTGAAAAATTGGTTGAATGCGGCAGGGGAGTGGTGTATAATGCAACATTGTCTTGTGGGAAGTGTTATGGGTGTGCTATCAAGCACTGTGAAAAATTGGTTGAATGCGGCAGGGGAGAGGTGTATAATGCAACATTGTCCTGTGGGAAGTGTTACAGGTGTGCTGTCAAGCACTGTGAAAAATTGGTTGAATGCGGCAGGGGAGTGGTGTATAATTCAACATTGTCCTGTGGGAAGTGTTACGGGTGTGTTATCAAGCACTGTGAAAAATTGGTTGAATGCAGCAGGGGAGTGGTGTATAGTACAAAATTGTCCTTTGGGAAGTGTTACGGGTGTGCTATCAAGCACTGTGAAAAATTGGTTGAATGCAGCAGGGGAGTGGTGTATAATGCAACATTATCTTGTCGGAAGTGTTACGGGTGTGCTATCAAGCACTGTGAAAATTGGTTGAATGCAGCAGGGGAGTGGTGTATAGTACAAAATTGTCCTGTGGGAAGTGTTATGGGTGTGCTATCAAGCACTGTGAAAAATTGGTTGAATGCAGCAGGGGAGTGGTGTATGATGCAACATTGTCCTTTGGGAAGTGTTATGGGTTTGCTATCAAGCACTGTGAAAAATTGGTTGAATGCGGCAGGGGAGTGGTGTATAATGCAACATTGTCCTGTGGGAAGTGTTATGGGTGTGCTATCAAGCACTGTGAAAAATTGGTTGAATGCAGCAGGGGAGTGGTGTATGATGCAACATTGTCCTGTGGGAAGTGTTATGGGTGTGCTATCAAGCACTGTGAAAAATTGGTTGAATGCAGCAGGGGAGTGGTGTATAGTACAAAATTGTCCTTTGGGAAGTGTTATGGGTGTGCTATCAAGCACTGTGAAAAATTGGTTGAATGCAGCAGGGGAGTGGTGTATGATGCAACATTGTCCTTTGGGAAGTGTTACGGGTGTGCTATCAAGCACAGTGAAAAATTGGTTGAATGCGGCAGGGGAGTGGTGTATAATGCAACATTGTCCTGTGGGAAGTGTTATGGGTGTGCTATCAAGCACTGTGAAAAATTGGTTGAATGCAGCAGGGGAGTGGTGTATGATGCAACATTGTCCTGTGGGAAGTGTTATGGGTGTGCTATCAAGCACTGTGAAAAATTGGTTGAATGCGGCAGGGGAGTGGTGTATAATGCAACATTGTCCTGTGGGAAGTGTTATGGGTGTGCTATCAAGCACTGTGAAAAATTGGTTGAATGCAGCAGGGGAGTGGTGTATGATGCAACATTGTCCTGTGGGAAGTGTTATGGGTGTGCTATCAAGCACTGTGAAAAATTGGTTGAATGCGGCAGGGGAGTGGTGTATAATGCAACATTGTCCTGTGGGAAGTGTTATGGGTGTGCTATCAAGCACTGTGAAAATTGGTTGAATGCAGCAGGGGAGTGGTGTATGATGCAACATTGTCCTGTGGGAAGTGTTATGGGTGTGCTATCAAGAACTGTGAAAAATTGGTTGAATGCAGCAGGGGAGTGGTGTATAGTACAAAATTGTCCTTTGGGAAGTGTTATGGGTGTGCTATCAAGCACTGTGAAAAATTGGTTGAATGCGGCAGGGGAGTGGTGTATAATGCAACATTGTCTTGTGGGAAGTGTTAGGGGTGTGCTATCAAGCACTGTGAAAAATTGGTTGAATGCAGCAGGGGAGTGGTGTATAGTACAAAATTGTCCTTTGGGAAGTGTTATGGGTGTGCTATCAAGCACTGTGAAAAATTGGTTGAATGTGGCAGGGGAGTGGTGTATAATTCAACATTGTCCTGTGGGAAGTGTTACGGGTGTGCTATCAAGCACTGTGAAAAATTGGTTGAATGCAGCAGGGGAGTGGTGTATAGTACAAAATTGTCCTTTGGGAAGTGTTATGGGTATGCTATCAAGCACTGTGAAAAATTGGTTGAATGCGGCACGGGAGTGGTGTATAATGCAACATTGTCTTGTGGGAAGTGTTACGGGTGTGCTATCAAGCACTGTGAAAAATTGGTTGAATGCAGCAGGGGAGTGGTGCATAGTACAAAATTGTTCTTTGGGAAGTGTTATGGGTATCCTATCAAGCACTGTGAAAAATTGGTTGAATGCGGCACGGGAGTGGTGTATAATGCAACATTGTCTTGTGGGAAGTGTTATGGGTGTGCTATCAAGAACTGTGAAAAATTGGTTGAATGCAGCAGGGGAGTGGTGTATAGTACAAAATTGTTCTTTGGGAAGTGTTATGGTTATGCTATCAAGCACTGTGAAAAATTGGTTGAATGCAGCAGGGGAGTGGTGTAAAGTACAAAATTGTCCTTTGGGAAGTGTTATGGGTGTGCTATCAAGCACTGTGAAAAATAGGTTGAATGTGGCAGGAGAGTGGTGTATAATGCAACATTGTCCTGTGGGAAGTGTTACGGGTGTGCTATCAAGCACTGTGAAAAATTGGTTGAATGCAGCAGGGGAGTGGTGTATAGTACAAAATTGTCCTTTGGGAAGTGTTACGGGTGTGCTATCAAGCACTGTGAAAAATTGGTTGAATGCGGCAGGGGAGTGGTGCATAATGCAACATTGTCCTGTGGGAAGTGTTATGGGTGTGCTATCAAGCACTGTGAAAAATTGGTTGAATGCAGCAGGGGAGTGGTGTATGATGCAACATTGTCCTTTGGGAAGTGTTACGGGTGTGCTATCAAGCACTGTGAAAAATTGGTTGAATGCGGCAGGGGAGTGGTTTATAATGCAACATTGTCCTGTGGGAAGTGTTATGGGTGTGCTATCAAGCGCTGTGAAAAATTGGTTGAATGCAGCAGGGGAGTGGTGTATGATGCAACATTGTCCTGTGGGAAGTGTTATGGGTGTGCTATCAAGCACTGTGAAAAATTGGTTGAATGCGGCAGGAGAGTGGTGTATAATGCAACATTGTCCTTTGGGAAGTGTTACGGGTGTGCTATCAAGCACTGTGAAAAATTGGTTGAATGCGGCAGGGGAGTGGTGTACAGTACAAAATTGTCCTTTGGGAAGTGTTATGGGTGTGCTATCAAGCACTGTGAAAAATTGGTTGAATGCGGCAGGGGAGTGGTGTATAATGCAACATTGTCTTGTGGGAAGTGTTATGGGTGTGCTATCAAGCACTGTGAAAAATTGGTTGAATGCGGCAGGGGAGAGGTGTATAATGCAACATTGTCCTGTGGGAAGTGTTACAGGTGTGCTGTCAAGCACTGTGAAAAATTGGTTGAATGCGGCAGGGGAGTGGTGTATAATTCAACATTGTCCTGTGGGAAGTGTTACGGGTGTGTTATCAAGCACTGTGAAAAATTGGTTGGATGCAGCAGGGGAGTGGTGTATAGTACAAAATTGTCCTTTGGGAAGTGTTACGGGTGTGCTATCAAGCACTGTGAAAAATTGGTTGAATGCAGCAGGGGAGTGGTGTATAATGCAACATTATCTTGTCGGAAGTGTTACGGGTGTGCTATCAAGCACTGTGAAAATTGGTTGAATGCAGCAGGGGAGTGGTGTATAGTACAAAATTGTTCTGTGGGAAGTGTTATGGGTGTGCTATCAAGCACTGTGAAAAATTGGTTGAATGCAGCAGGGGAGTGGTGTATGATGCAACATTGTCCTTTGGGAAGTGTTACGGGTGTGCTATTAAGCACTGTGAAAAATTGGTTGAATGCGGCAGGGGAGTGGTGTATAATGCAACATTGTCCTGTGGGAAGTGTTATGGGTGTGCTATCAAGCACTGTGGAAAATTGGTTGAATGCAGCAGGGGAGTGGTGTATGATGCAACATTGTCCTGTGGGAAGTGTTATGGGTGTGCTATCAAGCACTGTGAAAAATTGGTTGAATGCAGCAGGGGAGTGGTGTATAGTACAAAATTGTCCTTTGGGAAGTGTTATGGGTGTGCTATCAAGCACTGTGAAAAATTGGTTGAATGCAGCAGGGGAGTGGTGTATGATGCAACATTGTCCTTTGGGAAGTGTTACGGGTGTGCTATCAAGCACAGTGAAAAATTGGTTGAATGCAGCAGGGGAGTGGTGTATAATGCAACATTGTCCTGTGGGAAGTGTTATGGGTGTGCTATCAAGCACTGTGAAAAATTGGTTGAATGCAGCAGGGGAGTGGTGTATGATGCAACATTGTCCTGTGGGAAGTGTTATGGGTGTGCTATCAAGCACTGTGAAAAATTGGTTGAATGCGGCAGGGGAGTGGTGTATAATGCAACATTGTCCTGTGGGAAGTGTTATGGGTGTGCTATCAAGCACTGTGAAAAATTGGTTGAATGCAGCAGGGGAGTGGTGTATGATGCAACATTGTCCTGTGGGAAGTGTTATGGGTGTGCTATCAAGCACTGTGAAAAATTGGTTGAATGCGGCAGGGGAGTGGTGTATAATGCAACATTGTCTTGTGGGAAGTGTTACGGGTGTGCTATCAAGCACTGTGAAAAATTGGTTGAATGCAGCAGGGGAGTGGTGTATAGTACAAAATTGTCCTTTGGGAAGTGTTACGGGTGTGCTATCAAGCACTGTGAAAAATTGGTTGAATGCGGCAGGAGAGTGGTGTATAATGCAACATTGTCCTTTGGGAAGTGTTACGGGTGTGCTATCAAGCACTGTGAAAAATTGGTTGAATGCGGCAGGGGAGTGGTGTATGATGCAACATTGTCCTGTGGGAAGTGTTATGGGTGTGCTATCAAGCACTGTGAAAAATTGGTTGAATGCGGCAGGAGAGTGGTGTATAATGCAACATTGTCCTTTGGGAAGTGTTACGGGTGTGCTATCAAGTACTGTGAAAAATTGGTTGAATGCAGCAGGGGAGTGGTGTATAATGCAACATTGTCCTGTGGGAAGTGTTATGGGTGTGCTATCAAGCACTGTGAAAAATTGGTTGAATGCAGCAGGGGAGTGGTGTATGATGCAACATTGTCCTGTGGGAAGTGTTATGGGTGTGCTATCAAGAACTGTGAAAAATTGGTTGAATGCAGCAGGGGAGTGGTGTATAGTACAAAATTGTCCTTTGGGAAGTGTTATGGGTGTGCTATCAAGCACTGTGAAAAATTGGTTGAATGCGGCAGGGGAGTGGTGTATAATGCAACATTGTCTTGTGGGAAGTGTTAGGGGTGTGCTATCAAGCACTGTGAAAAATTGGTTGAATGCAGCAGGGGAGTGGTGTATAGTACAAAATTGTCCTTTGGGAAGTGTTATGGGTGTGCTATCAAGCACTGTGAAAAATTGGTTGAATGTGGCAGGGGAGTGGTGTATAATTCAACATTGTCCTGTGGGAAGTGTTACGGGTGTGCTATCAAGCACTGTGAAAAATTGGTTGAATGCAGCAGGGGAGTGGTGTATAGTACAAAATTGTCCTTTGGGAAGTGTTATGGGTGTGCTATCAAGCACTGTGAAAAATTGGTTGAATGCGGCAGGGGAGTGGTGTATAATTCAACATTGTCCTGTGGGAAGTGTTACGGGTGTGCTATCAAGCACTGTGAAAAATTGGTTGAATGCAGCAGGGGAGTGGTGTATAGTACAACATTGTCCTGTGGGAAGTGTTATGGGTGTGCTATCAAGCACTGTGAAAAATTGGTTGAATGTGGCACGGGAGTGGTGTATAGTACAACATTGTCCTGTGGGAAGTGTTATGTCGGGCAGACGTCTCTTAAACAACAGATTATTAAATTAAGAGGGCCGCCTTGTTCAAATATTTCGTTCCATTAGAGGGGGTGCAGCTATGCATTTTTGCTGTCAGAAGCTAGGGTGTTCTCAAGATTAAAAGAAAAATTGCATGAAAGATCGAAGAAGCTGACAAGAGAAATTCCTTTGCGAGTCAAATCAATTTATTCAACACATCAACCTTTATGCAAGATGGTCTGGGCTAAAATTGGGATTAATTAAGAAATAACTCTTCATTCTAATTGGCACTATAGCCTCTAGCAGCTCTTGAGGAATTTCAGACTATATGATCCCACTGAGTCGGTACGTGCCAATCATCCCAGGAGCATCATCATCACCAGCAGCATTTTGTTATCAGATCTGGTGAGAAATGTGTCGCAAGGCCATCAATCACTCTGCGTGCCACTGAATTAGATTTCCTGAGTGCTAACCACTAAGTGAAATCTTGTATCTTCTTTCTTGGATTTTGACCATGTGTTTTTCAATAGATCTCAGTTGATAGTTTGCACTGCGTACATGTGGTCCGTTCCTTATCCCCGTTATTTCCACTGCTCTCTGATGTTGTGGATATGTTGAACGACACACAGTAGTGCTGTCAAAGGAGAGCTTGCCAAGCAACCGATCTGCGCAGCCAGCACCTTTGTTTTGTAATTCACCCGCATGGATCCCAGATAATTAAATTTTATGGCATGGCTGTGGTGCGGCGTCAGTTCTGTGAAAATAGCTAGTGGGAAGCAACTGAGTGAGCCGGAGTAAGTGCCTCGGAATGTTCTATCTTACATAACCACCTCGTGCATCGCAACATCAATACATGGGCACCACCTGGAATATGAAACGCGCTGTAGAACACCTGTTAAGTTATTTAGAGTGCTCTGAGGCTTGCTTGAGTTTTTTGTATGATTTAAAAACACTAGACATTTATTGGATGCAAGAAAGTGGAATAGGTCTTTACACCTTGCAAGCCCTTAGTTTATTTGTCGTTGTTGTTGTTGTTGTTTTTATTTTAAGCCCTCTATGTGACACCAGGTCATGTCCTGAGGATGAAAGAAGGGGAATGAACCAAGGGCTTGTTTCTCTGTTGGGTTACGTTAGGTAACGTTAGCTATGGTTTAAACACTTTGAACACCCAGATGGTGAACTGTTTTGTTCCCTATCAGAATGGAGGAGCGGCCCAACTACAGCACCTTGCAGCGGCCCAAGTGTCCTCCACCTCCTGCTCCAGGGCCTGCCAGTAAGTGCTCTCATTTGCTAAACTTCAAAGGGGCCCTGAAACTCTTTTGTGTGTAGTCCTAGAATGGCGTCAGCATAGGAACGCACCAACTTACGGATCTCCAGTGGCATTGGCATCCGTTGTTAAGCATGCATTAGCACACCTAACACTGCACGCCAAGTTAGCATGCATTGGGAAGTGTGGTTTCAGAGATGGCAATATGCAGTGGTGAGTACTGTCGCAGCGAGCTCGAGACAATAGACTGACTTGGGTATGCAGTGTTTAAAAGAGCATGTATGACCACACCATGTGCAAAATACCTTCAATTCAACTCAAAATTAGGAATAAGTATGTATTACTGAAAGCGCTCTCACGACCATGGAAGCCAGTAATACCTGTGGGGCCCGCTTGCTGCATAACAGCTGACATTAGAGTCTTTTAGCAACTTACGGAAATACGGTACGCAAATACGGTAAGGCTGAACGGTGGCACTCCTCCTCTCCTGGTCGTTGTGCTTTTGCCAGTGAAGCCACCCCAACACCTCGAAAGCTTTTTCAAAAGTTACTGCGGGTTGTCGTGCCTCATTGTTGCTTGTCAGCCTACGCATTGTTAAAGAGGAACCTGTCGTTCGGGGGGCGCACTGTCACTGGAACTGGGAGCGGCTTAAACGGACACTAAAGGCAAATAATAAGTCGACGTTTATTGTTGTAAGAGCGTTCCAAAATCCTCGTAGTGCTTGTTTCGTGCCAAGGAAATGCTTATTTTGAAAGAAGATCGCGTTTTAGTGGTCCACACGGCGTTAGCGCACTTTAGATCACCCGCCTGAACTGGCTTTCTGACGTAACAGTTGCCGTGCCCAGCGTTGCCTGCCTTTACTGCCCGGCCACCGACGCTATGGTTTCTTGCGCAACAGCGGCCATCAGCCTTGACAGTACGTAGCCGCGGGCCACTCCGAAACTGTGTAGTTCACTGTAACGGAGCCTAGCTTAATTGACCAGCAGCAGCAGTAGAGCATCAACAGTGCGAAAATAGCGAGAGCCAAGCACACACAGTAGTATGCGATACCGAAACTACCACTGAGACGCGTAGCTCGGCGAAAACAGAACTTTTGAACCACTCGCATCATTCCCCATGGTAACGCCAAGAGGGTCACTTTTCCATGAATCAAACAGAAACAAACAAGCAACATTTTATTACGTCTTCCAAATGCTCGGAATGTTCTTTTTTTTTATCATAAGTAGCTTGAATACTAGTGATAATTTGTACTCGGGACTCTTGACATCATCGAGCTCGTTCCAAAACGTCCCACTGGTGGCGCATATAGTGTCCTACATTTACCTTAATTTCTTGATTGCTAGAGCTCTACTACTGATAATATTGACGTTTTAGACGTTCTCACACAGTGATCTTTCACTTTGACATAAGTTGTTATTTGTGTCCCTTTAAGCACAACGAGTGGGAAAGAAGCGCGACCGTACTGCCTTAACGTATTTGCGTACCGTATTTCCATAACTTGCTAAAAGACTCACATGTTCACACGAACCGATCAGTTTTTCAGGGTGTGTTTCACCGAAGGTGTTTCGAAGGTGTTTCAGGGTCTACACAAACAAAGTAACAGCAGTGGTGCACAGTCTTGCTGTCTATTACTGTTACATATTGAGGTGATGATGGCTCTCTCTTCAGCCTCGTCGACTGCCTGCAACAGTGTCAGCAGCGGGGACCCCGTTGGCAGCAATGAGCGTCTGCTGGAGGTGGGCGCTGCTGCAGCTGCCACAGCGGTGCCTGTGCCGCCACCACGGAAGGTGGGCCACGCCCTTGTTCACCTTTGGTACACTGGACTCTGTCCGAGGCCCTCTGCTGCCAAGGTTCTTGCTTTCTGCTGCTCATCTGCACGCTCACTTCCCCACAGCCAGGCCCATCCAGCTCTTATTCTGCTTGCAGTGCTAACGCAACTTATGTAGAAACAATACTCATTGTTTTATTGCAACGAATGAACACGTTTATTTCCAGGGTGGGAAATGCAAACGCATAGCTTAGAGCAAAAGCTGCTCACGAGCCAGCCTCAACCTCCTCTTCTTCCAACCTTCGCTAGCATGCTTCAATATATTTATGGATACCCAGGAAAATACAGTTCAGGCCACTTACCACGTAACCTCTTATAGTGCAGGGTCAGCTACAACACGGCCTTTTCTGACTACCTTTACCCTCCCATAGAATTCTGTGTGTATGCATACTGCTTATAGTGCAGCCCCCTGAGGTGAAAGACCGCTTGTGATGCAGTTGCCATAAAATCCCACCAACAAGTGAGTGAGCTTCTCAGCGGAGATGCATCGGTTGAGGAGAGGGCGATGAGGGCATTATGAAAAACGAGGAGACGGGGAGTGAACAAATCTGGAGTCGATGGAGGAGGAAGAAAAAAAAAAAAGGCCGAGGCAGCATTGCGTCATGGGCGCACACAGTGAGCAAGGAGGCTAGGCGATGGAGATGCCTTTGCACCAGCGTGGCTGAAGGGTGCATGCTGATTGTCACCTGCACACAGAATGCTCACTCCTGTCTGCATCAGGTGTGTGTTACTGCTGTTCAGCTCAGCAGTTTCCTGTAAGGAAATGAAATAGTTGCATCATTCTTGGGTGCAACAGATATCATGCATGTCTCCTTGTCCGCAAATTTAACCCTTTCCCATCCGAAGAAGAGCTGAGCTCGTCCTCCCTGAAACAAGCATTTGGGGGCACTGCAGTTTACCTACCCTGATTCATTTTGCTGTGTTTCCTTTGGCTTCAGCAGATGGTGCAGTAAAAGAATTTTTAATGCGCTCAAAACATGATTTTGGTCAAGTAACAACTTGATTCTGGTAACCGGAACTAGAAAATTGCATCATCCTCTGTGTGCGAGTGGCGCGTGTGCTGGCAAAAGCATCGTTCAGGAAAAGAAAGAAAAAAAGTGTGCTTGTGTGCCCAAGTTTTGTGAAATGAAGTAGTTGACTTTTCCTGCGAGTGTGGCAGCGACTACACATAGCAGCAGTTTCTCTAAATCATTGGATTCGAATGACAACCGCATCTCAGCATATTGGCAATGGACGCCATTAGATGTAAGCAAACCCGCTCCAAAGGTTTTGTTTTCACTCATTCACTTGTCCCTGCTCTTTATTTTTTAAATTTCAAAGAGACATTTTCTGCACCAAAGACTGGAAAGGTTGGGGCACTTTTCGGGGTGTAGTGCAGTGAAACCAATTCTTTGCGTACTTTAAAAAAAAAAAAAAAATGTATATTGCACGTATCTTGTGAATAGAGCACCTTTCAGGAATTTTTTTTAGTTGTTTCAAGACACGCAGAATCAAATAGGCAAAACAAAATATATAGGTATTTTTCTACCGTTTTCGGCCAAGAAACTCGGTAGGGAAAGGGTTAAGAGCTTTATGACCCGAGCTTTTGCCTTTGCTACCAGTATGTGGACTTACAAGCTTGGCAGGCTTTTGCTGTGGCTGATTTCCCGGCCACGAACTCAAACGTCGTTTCACACACAGTGCTCGTGGTTCAGTGCTTAAGTTTTCAGCACCCATTTTCCATGATGCCTGGAGCAAGCTTCTCGTAACGGCATGCCAATCCACAGTCTAGGCCTAATGAGTGCTAGCTGCCTTGATGGCAGCGGTTGCGGGTGATTGAAGTTGCGGTTTTGTATGGAATGAACAAAACTTTCTGCAGTGGCTGCACAACCACGTCGTCAATGAAGGCGAGGGCATGGATAACACTCAACTGGTGGTTTGCGATTCGATCGCAATGTTTTGGACATTGCACATGCGCCCATGTAATCAAATGAGGTGCCATACAGCATGTGGAATTTTGGTCGGTCAAAATATCGCGATCGCAATGTTTTGGACATTGCACATGCGCCCATGTAATCAAATGAGGTGCCATACAGCATGTGGAATTTTGGTCGGTCAAAAATCGTAAAAACCCGCGTATAGCCCGGGGTTTCTTTCTAGATTTTAGGTTGCGAAATTTCGGCCCCGTACTGTATGCGTGTCCCAAGAATTTTCGGCCCGAATTCAGTTTTGGTTTCGGCATAGCGCGGTGCTATCATCATCATCAGGTGCGCGCTTCTGCGCTAGGTAGTGTTAGCGGTGTTAGTCTTACATACCCATGCGTGCAACAGTGGGGCTCTTCGATTTGCCATTTTCTGGCAACCCGCTTGTAACGAGCGTGTGGTGCCCTGCCTAGCCTAGTTTCGTTACCTCACCAGGTTCAGCAGGTAACCTTGGTCGTGTGTGAATAATAAACACTGACGAGCGCGGCTCGGCAGTCAATACATAGAGTAACAGAAAATGACAAGAGTGGACACACGAGCCTATAAGCGGCGGAGCTACGCAGCTTCCCGCCAGCCATTAGACGGCAGCAAGTCACTCCCTGTTTCCAAGAGAACGCGCGTACTGTAGTCGGTGACAACCTAACAATAAAAAGTAAACTGTACCGCTGTCCATTTGTATTATGCGTGTCCAACTACGGCCGCTCTTTACCATGACGTAACGGTTCAAACGAACCAATGAAAAATGCAACATGGCGCCGTTCGCGACGAGAGGTGAGGTATCGCTGCACCGAGACCAAGATCCGTCATTTCGAATTTCCTGCGGTGTTTGTTTCTTCCAGAAGAAGCTATTTTCTACTGTTATTCGCACGTACCCAGCGTCGTCCTCGCCGATCGTCATCCGATGCAGTAGAAGCCTGTGACTGTGCCGCGTTTAAAGTGCACCGAGGCGGCAGCAGCTTGGAGTGTTTTACAACACTTTACCGCGTTCCGTCGTTTCGGCAGCGTCAAGTTGCAACACGGCGTGTGTTCCCTCCATCGGTCGGATACATCAAGCATATCGCCTGAGAGTCACCGCATCGGCGATTGTCGTCGCGTTCATTCGTGGGCAGTGAGGTGAAAGTGAAGTCGGAATGTGCGCGTCTGTGTACGATCTGCCGCCCTCAAAAGCCATGGCATTAGCGTTGCCACATGTGCGCGTGTGTGTGTTACTTGGAGCTCGCGACGTGGGAATCTTGGTGATCTATTGTGATATGCGCCGTGCTGTGCGCCTATACAAGTGACGTATGTGCAGGCGAAGCGTGAGAAAAAGGAAGCGACCAACATAGCCCGTTAGCGCAACACAATGCGAAAGTAAACAAACCAGGTGTGGAAAATATGCAGTGGTGTGTGATTTATAAGAAGATAATTGTGGTCATCTGGTGCGTGTGTGATTATGTGACGTGTGCCCATTGGCACAGTTGCGTCGTCTTAACGGAATTGAGTTCCACCAGCCCAGAATGATGTGCTAGGTCAGCGCCTCCTCTATTTTTCAGTGCCTGGGCGAACGCTCTCGTCGGGCCGTCGAGGGCGCGCTTCGCGTCCGCTCGCCGCTGCCGCGTGGTGGCGCTGTGCAAGTAGACTACGGGAAGCTGGCGCTGTACGGCCGCGCGTATCACGAAGCTCACGAATTCGTGTTTGCATCCGAGTTTAATTGCATTTGTGCTTCTTGCAAGCTTTCACAGGTACAGGGGGATGGAAAGAAGCGCGAACATAGCGGCACACCGCTTTCATCACGCTCTAACCGTGGTGGCAATAAAAAGATGCCAAATGTCTTTTATTGTGCCATGGATGACGCTGTCTTTCCTCAATCGTCCAGGCTATAACCGCTTGAAAGTAAATGCGAAACAGCAATGAATGCAGATGCCGCATGTTCGCGTGTGTTTCCATCCCCGCTGTATACGTATTTTGCAGGCAGTCTGCCAGTCCGTGCTGCCAGTTCGATACTTGCACTCGAGTTTGATAGTATTCGCGTTTTAGTTTCTATTTCAGACTATTGCAACCGTCCCAATGCCTTACTCCACTCTGCAAATGGAACTGAAAGAAGTCACGATTGTCTTTTTTTTTATTTCCCTTTATTGTTAAAGAAAAAAATCTCACAGGGTCCCTTATACATTCATCTAAGACGACTGAAAGGCGAATGCCATCGCCTTCTTTTTCTTTCAGTCAATGTATTGAACATTTCCTGCTTCCGTCCGAGATACCTGAGGAGTCAGATACTGAGGCTACAACAATCCGTTGACAAACACAAAGACGAGCTCAAGCAACTGACAACAGGCCGCGCCATTTTTCACGCCTTTCACATTGGCTCAAGTTGAGAATCGGCACTACGATTTTATACTTGAACGACAACGTCTGTTCACACACATCGGTCAGCGTTGCAGGAAGAGCGCGGCATATGTAGCTGTTTTTGTTTGTTTTTCGTACCACCACAATTTAACTGGTTTAAGCTCAGAAATGGTGGAATCACTTGGCATAGTTCCTCTTTTTCTGGCGCCAGCTGTTGCTTTCTCCCGGTGGCAACAAATGTAATTCTCAAAAGCTTTACGAAGGGAACGGGCGATCACGTATACCCCTGGAAGCAGTCTAGTGACATTTTGTGCTATTTAGCGCATGAACTCCAGGCTTGCGCATAGTGTGCTACACCAGAAGACGGTAGCAAGGTAGCACGCATCGGGGAACTTTAAGCGCCCAAGCTTTCAGTATCAGCTCTTGGAAAATGCTGCTTTAGAAATTCGACTTTGAGACAGTCAAAAACCGACTCTCAGTTAAGCGAACGTAACGGTGACAAAACAATTTTCCGCGCATCACTGGCATGCGCTCTTTGGTATCGGGCTAGCAGACGACGCGCGAGCGCCTCGATCAAATAGCCGCGAAAGACATGCCTTCGAAATGGGCTGGTTGCCCAGAACGACAAGTGCTTCGTGATTCCAGTTTACAAGTTTTAATTATACTTTAAACAACGCGAATACAGCCGAAAATTGAACCATATAGCAGCTTCGAATGCAGCCGCGGCCTTCGTTTCCGCGAGCGACGACGCGTCGGCGGGTCTACTACGGTGGCGGCGCCCGGCGGCTAAAAGCCGCACCAACGCCGACGGTCCGTTCCCATTGCGCTCCGCTCCTTCGCCCAGGCACAGAAAAATAGAGGAGGCGCTGGCTAGGTTGAAGTGCCCGTCGCGTAAGTATCGCGCTCGATGCGCGAACGCCTTGCAATGAGAAACGCCGTGCGAGGTAATCGTCTACAAACCGTGAAATGATGCGTTCACTGTGACACATCGATTGCATGGATCGTGATCGTACTGAAGTGACGCCGCTAAAACTATTATTGAGTGAAAAAAAGCTTTTGTTTTTAATGGCGTTGCATCGTATTTCACGATATCATATTTGGAATTCTTGTTTTTGTCTAACGTGCGTTTTTTAGCATTTCGCATGTATTGTGTGCATGTATTACCCAGTGATAATTTGTTTATATTAAACTTGTGAAGCTTATAGTGCATAGACCCCTTTCTTAAGCGCTTATCCCTTCTTGTGAAGCCTCACCCCCTCACTATGCGTCACGAACGAATGAGGAGGGGGGGAGCCGGAGAGGTGGGGCTTCACAATGTACGAAAGCAATGTACTTACTGATTGTGTCCACCGAGATGATCTATATAGACATCTATATTTTTTGCTTGTTTTTTTTCTTCGAGGATGCACGTGCTTTTTTCTATGTCAGAGTGTATATTTATGGTCTTTTGGCTGCTGATTTTTTTCATTTCTAAATTTCTTATTTTTTATTTATTTATTTATTTATTTATTTATTTTTTGTCGCTGTACCTGCATGGAGGACGATGCTGTAAAAGCGCGTCGAAGCTTGGTAAATTTTGCCTTGATAAATTAGTCTCCGATCGAAACGTTGACAAATAAACAGTCCTTTGAGAAGCGTGTATCCTTTTCCTATTTGTCTTACGGCAACCGCGATGACAGCTTCTTCACAATCTACATATATATATACAGTGAACTCCCGTTAAGACGAACTCGGTTAAGACGAATTCTCGCTTATCCGCCTCGTGCATCGGTATGGTGGCGCCACCGCTCGGCTAAGGCGGGTGTACCCTCTCCCGACCCCCCATAGGATCCCATGCATTTTGAATGAAGTTTGCAATTTCGTTGCGCAAAAACAAACTAGCGCCATCTCTCGACAATACGCCACACCGACGATGCAACACCTCTTCTTGCTTCCACCGCTCAGCAATGTCGCTAGTTAACCTCTCTCTGCTTTTTCATATTGTTTTTTCGTTAGCGTAGCAGCGCGCAGGGCTGTTCGCGGAGCGCTCAGACGAGCCGACGAGCTGCGAGCGCAGCGTTGCGCTGGTGGGACCCTTGCTGTGGTCGTGCATTGTCAATAGGTTTGGGCGTTTTTGTGGTTGTGTTTCAGTGCTCTCTAAATGTAGGATCGCGAGCCTTAATTTGTTTATTTTCGCGGTTAAACGCCGTTGCTTCTTCCGCCGCACGACGGAAACATCATTGGCAGATAAGAAGGGTGCATCGCAGCGGAGCTCTTGTTTGTGGCAGCCCCGCACAGGCTGCCACAGCTGCCTCTCCGGCCTAAAAGAAAGGAATACATTTGATCACATTACGAAATATATCGTATAAAAATAATCTACCAGAGAAGAACAAAGAGAACGGCCGCTTACCTTGTTCGTTGCACAGCCCTGATCCACTGTCCTCTTCTGTCATTTTCGTACTTCCTCCAAAGGAATCGGTAGAATATCACCTTTGGCAGCTTTCCTGCGGTGTTTTTATAGCTGTTGTGGCACTCTCCAACACAACAATACACAGAAGTGGCCTTATTCGACCGTTTATCACTGCGGTCCGCCATGGTGATTAACCTAGTTTGCAGTGGTGAACCGTGAGCCGGCGCCACCGGCACATCTGTGTTTTGCCACGTTTGCCGTAGATGCCGCCACCTGTCCGTTTCAAAGCAGCAGCGCACGAGGCGGATACCGAACAACACGGGACCATTTGTTTGGTTTCCCATAGACTCAATGCAAAAAAAATTCATTTAAGACGAACCGCCCAACTGTACTCTTCTGTTAAGACGAACTTTCGCGATGATCAACAACGCTAGCGATTCTGCGAAATGAACACTGCAGTCTTGGTGGGGCATTCAGGCGACCGAGAAAAAGCAAAAAAGATGAAAAAAAACACTTCCTGAAGCAAAGACGCGAAGCAAATCGCGACGCAGAGGGCACGAGATAAACGAAGAAGACCGGTCAGCGGATAAAGCCGGTATCCCCTCTCTCCCCCAACCTGTGGGTGGGTGTAGTGTGGCCTTTATCAGCAAAGAAAGCAACAAAAAGAGTGGGGGATTTACAACTTGGACCCCCAAGCCATTGCGTCCTTTTGTATTCCCCCCCCCCCCCCCCCCCCCCCCCCCCCCCCGTTCTTCAGCTTCCCAGCTGGAGTACAAAGCAGAACAGAACAACACAAGAGCTTGGGGCCCCTCAGCCATGGTCAGAGGGGCAAAGGCAAGGGGAGTGGGGGGGGGAAAAAAAAAGAAAACGACAACAGGAACAAAACCGAAACCACGATCGCGGCGCACTCCCGTCAGAGGGGTCAGGTGCATTGTCATCGCCATTACACAATGGCGGCCGAGCACATGTATTTTGTGGTCAATTCGTGTTGGTTTGCGTCATAGAGTTAATATACTGACTCTGACTCTAGCAATGTACAGTGTATGATTTTGGTTACTCTTTTTTGTGGCCGATGTCCTCAAAACATGCTCCACTTACAATGCCTTACCATGTAAAAGTAAAATCACTTGTGTAGTGATCCTAAAGTGCAAAACAGCATGAAAAATGAAGACACAGAGAGAACAGACGAGACCGTGCGCTGTGTCTTGCCTTCATGAAGCCATAGCAACAAGCTCAGTCCCATACCCTTATAAATGTGAATATTGTGGCTGGGTGAAAGAACTGTAGATGAGGAAATGACTCCAGCCACAGTTTTTAGGTGGCCTCGATGTTTCTGGTCTCGTTCGGTCAAGCCTTTACTAAAGGTTTGACTGTATTGTTTGCGGAAGCAGCATTGTTTCTTCTTCGAGTAGAAGCTTCCTTCCCAGGAAGTAGGCCTCTATTTGGGTCACACCCAGTACACCCCTAGCAACCACCACATGATGGGAAGGAGGAGCGGAGCAAAGACCAATGCTGATACAGACAACCCCCACGGAAGGGACCGAACGGGTCCCAAAACATTGGGTCAATCTGTGGCTGGAGCCATTCCAGCATCTAGAGTAGGCTCCTGTACTAGGGCACTGTTACTGCCAAGAGGCACCAAAGTGTGCATAGCTGAAAGGCCTGCAACTTTTATGCTCTGATTGAAGTGGTGAACTATTACTTCTCGTGCCAGTAGCTCTGCAGTATGCAGGCTGCAATGTATTTCTGAGCATCTTTATTTATTTATTTATTCCCTCTCTTCTCGCATGCAGCTTGTATTGCAGCTGTAGGCTGTATAAGGAAAACATTATTTTTGGTTAAGATTGTGTACTCGGAGCTGTGCATTACGGTAGTTTCCTGTGCCCTGTAGGATAGTCATGAAAGAGGTTAGGCGTGCAGACGTGGATACAGATGAAGAGAACGAGACAACACAAATGGTCAACTGCACTGCGGCATAAAAGAAAGTAAACACAAAACTTATTTGTCTTAAATGTAAACATTTTGACAGAAATCTGTCTGGCTGGGTGGAATATTTAGGAGGTTACTATGGCTCCAGCCAAGTTTAAGAGAGCCCAACGTTTCGAGACCGATTCGGCCCCTTCCTCAGGGGGTGACTGGTTTGTTCATGGAAGCTTCTCCCCGACTTGTTTCCCCGCGGCTCCGGATTTCCCTTTCCCTCACGTTTCGGAGGCCGTGAACGTAAACCGAGGGCATTGTTCCTAGGGGCCGGTTCAGATTTGCTGGTGTGTTTTGAATGTGCCATGACTCGAGCAAGAGCCTCCTTCCCAGATTCCTTTCTGTTTCCAGAACAGAAGCGCCGTCGAAGTCGATCTTATGGTCGTGCTTCTCACAGTGCTCTGCAAGAGCGTTGCGTTGCATTTCCATCTTCCTGACATCGTTCTTATGTTGGCGCATTCTTTCTGGGAAGCACTTGCTCTCGCCTATGTAGCTAGCTGGGCATTCCGAACACTGCACCCTGTACACTACGCCTTGGTGTTGTTCCCTCGAGGGTCGATCCTCTGGCCGCGGTAGCAGGCGGGTGAGCGTCGACACTGGCTTGTGTATCACCGTGACCCCCTCTTTTCTGAGAATCCTGGCGAGCTCTTCACTGATGCCCGGCACATATGGTATGACAGTGCGCTGGGCTGGCTTCTTGGATTCCATTGTGGCCGGTGGGGTGGCCGGGGAGGGGGGAGGGGGGTTGCGTAGCGTGTCTTTCGGCACACGGCGTGACACTCGCCAAATGAAAGCTTCGGTGTATCTGTTCTTTAGCAGCTCGGCGACGACTCTCTCCTCTTCTCTCTTTCTCTCCCCCTCCCACGTGCAGATTGTTCTTGCACGTGAAAGGAGCGCCAAAACTACCGAAGCTTTGTGGGCAGTTGGACGACAGGACGTGAAATGCAAATACCTGCCGGTGTGCGTTGGCTTTCTGTACACCGAGAAGGCCATGCGCTCGCCCTGCTGTCCGACTGCCACATCGAGAAACGGAAGCGTCCCGTCTCGCTCTCGCTCCACCATGAACTGTATCGCCTGGTCGACGGAATTCAGATGTTGGAGGAAGCTGTCTGCGGCTGTCTTCTTTATGACGCAGAAGCAGTCATCCACGTACCTCACAAACACTTTCGGCTTGTCAATAAAGGAGCGTAGTGCCGTTTCTTCTATGTGCTCCATTGTGAGGTTCGCAGCTGTAACTGAGATCGCCGCCCCCATCGCGGTCCCGCTGGCTTGTCTGTAGAAGATCCCGTTGACGTTGAAGTATGTCCCCTTGAGGCAATACTCCAGTAGACAACACAGTTCGTCGATGCTTAGGCAGCTTCTTTTGCCCAAGAGTTTATCTTCCTTCAAAGTTGCTCGTGCGCAGGACACTGCTAGCGCTACGGGCACACTGGTGAACAGAGACACGACGTCTAACGAAACGAAACGATGCACTCATCACTGCTCACTGTCACATCTTTGTGACACTGTCACGTCGACACTGTCACTTCGGGCTCTCTTAAACTTGGCTGGAGCCATAGTAACCTCCTAAAACTTATTTGTGCATTCTCATCAGGTATGGTAGCACTACCTGTTAACTAGGTGTTGGGAAAAGCAAGTGGAAAAGTGTTCGGGTGAACTCGCACACAAGCAATGTTTGCCCCCATTCAAAGCAGCACTGCTGCCACAAATTGTCACATGTTTTCTAAGCCGCGAATTGCAAGGCCCTGAGTTGACAGAACACACAGACGTATATTCTTAATTCAGGCAGTTAGAAAAATTACATATCATATACATACTTGGCTGTTTACATTGCACAAATTTTCAGATTGGTTAACAATGATGGACTAGTGCTACAGCACAAGCATTAGTGGATGTTGAAGCAGGCAAAATGCCCTTGATATTGCCCATGCTTGTTCTCAGTGCACGGCAGTGAAGTAATTTTTCTCGTCGTTGACTGCAGCACGGAGACTCTTTCCTTCCTGGCACTGGCTCTAGGAAGCGTGCGATTTCTGTACATGCACTTTTGTGATGGCAGGCCACTTGTCATTCACTCCTTGCTGTAATGATTATGTGAATGGGCATTCTCGCTTCAATTACAGACGCCCCCTGCAAGGAAACCTGTGGATGGCCAGGGTGATGAGCAGGTATGTGAAAGCAGTCATGACGTGTTCCCAAACAGAGCTCCTGTCCTAAAATTTGTTTCAAGCTCAGCTCCCAAAATGAATAAAGAAGCTACCGCGCATGTTGTGAAAAATTAATGCTGTGGTTTGGGACCATTTTCACCTCACGATGTGGTTGGGAGGTAATTTTCCAATCCGCCTTTCTCATTTTCCTCTGCTGCCCTCTGCCGTTTTGGTAGGGGCCGGGACAACCGGTGTTGCCAGAAGCAGAGCCTCCGAGATGACGAGAGGTTTCGTGGCTTTTCTGCTAGGGGATAGCGCATGTGCAGGGGCGTCGTGAAAAAGGCAGATTGAATGCGATCTGAAAGGGAACGAAAATGTTGTGGCTCATCTTGTTCATATTCACTGTTATGGAACATTTCAAGCACCTTGCTTTCTTGAAAATTACTATGCATTAATAATTTGAGCCAACAATTTTTAAAATCTGATACAAACCTCTCCTGGGTAGTCTGAAAAAAATGAATGCTTGACTTTTTCTGCCTTGCTTCAAGGGCTCATCACCACAGCTGCCTGAAATAGTTGTGAAAACCTGTCTGTACACGTCAATATGCACGTGTATAACGGAGGAGCACATGCCCACGTCAGTGGCTCCTGTATCCGTCACCACATTTTGGGAATCAGCATCACAAAATTCTTCTTAGGCCATGCTTTCCGCACTTGGAGACTGTCGGAGAGGACCACAGATTTCGTGCCAGCGGTGAAACCTTGTGAAAAGATGGCACCCAACAGCATAAATTAGGGTAGCAGCAACTGCGAGCATATCAGCCCACTCGAGGGATCAGTGGCGACTTCAATTAATGCTAGGGGCGTGTGAATATTCGAGTTTCGAATTCGAATCGAATAATTCTATTTGACTTTCAAATAGCTAGTATTCAAAGGTTCGAATAATTCGACAGGACGAATATATAAAACGCGACAAAGGCCAATGGTGCAGCTTGGTTAGGGTGGGGTGGCTAAAACCACAGAGCAAGAATTATTTCTTCCTCCATGGCCAAAACTAATGCTAACTTCATTACAGTAGGCCTTTCGTTAAAACTTTCCCCGATATCCTGGTTCAAAAGCGAGTGCATGTTTTTTTCAAAGGGGATTATGTCATTTCAGCACTTAAAGAAAAAAAAAAAAGACACGAGAAAGCTGTCAAGCCGTTCACAACTTCGCTTCCGAAAGAAAGTCGTGGACTTCTTGCATAGTTCGTTCGCGTATGCTGCAAGCACCATAAAACATCTCCGACTTTGGCCCACAAAACCCTTGGTGATTGGCTTTCCGTGAGAAAATTTGTTCACGCTGTGCAGTTGCCACTGCCGCACCGCACCACTCATTCAAAAACTACCATGGTTCCAGCACATAGTTAAGGCGCTGCTGTGAACGGGCGCCCGAAGATTTTTGGGCCCAGAGCACTCATGACGATGAAGCACAACATTACCGTTGTCAGATGAGCCGTATTGTGCGACCATAGGGGGAAAAAAATTGGCTACCGTATCCCCCTCTCTTAGCCGTTCGAACGTTTGGAGTGCCACTGCTGACTGGAATGGCGGCTCTTTATCAACATGCCTGTGCACCCAAAAAGCTGAAAAAAAATAAGAAAACCTCCCAAACAAGTGTGTAATACAGCCGTCACCACGCCGTAGCGTCCCTGATTTTTCCTTTGTCTTGACGTAACTGGTGATACAAGTTTCATGTAATTAAGATAGAGTAATAAGGGTAGCTCAGTGAGCGCATGTTCTGTTCTGCACGGAACATGGTAACATCATGGCGAGAGAGCCTGAAGCCACGTCATGTGGAACAAGTTGTGTTTCTGCATGACATTTTGTAGTCTTTTGGTAACAGTTGCTCACCGCCTTATGCGCTCGAGGACAGGAGCAGATTTCATTTCTTTGTCCTTCCGTTCAATTTTAAGTAAAACCTTTTGTATTCGATATTCGACATTTTTGGCCACTATTCGCACTATTCAATTCGAATTCGATTTGAGATGAAATTTCACTATTCGCACACGCCTAATGAATGCCTTTTGGGACTTGAAATCACAGCAAAAAAAAATCCCGAATATTCTGGCTGCAAAGGCTTTGAGCGTCCAGTATTTTAGATCCCCTTGCCTACCTAAAACCACTTTACTTCGCAGCCAAGTGCCATAAGGGCATCCAAAGTATCAAGCACAGCTGAAGGGTGTAAAAAGGTTTAGCAGACTAGGCTCTACGTATGGATTAATCAGGTATTCAGTTTCATCCAAAGTTGAAACTGTGTCAGACTTGCCCCCCTCTCCCGCCCCGTGTGCACTCATTGCAACTGGTGGGAAATAAACCAGACCTTTTTATTGTGTCGTTTGTGCAATATCAAAGAAATAGTAGTGCATTCTGTCTCGAAGGGCACTGCAGTTGAAGTAGTTCTCAAAACATAGACATGTTCAGAGTGAGGCTGCGTTATGTATTTCTACTGTGAAGGAACCAAGGCATTATCATTAGAATGCCTTCACTGCGCCTAATGAGCTTGCCCAGCTGTTAAATGCTGCTCATTTGCAACAACGCAGTGCCACAGTGAACACACCAGTGCCAAAGTGAGACGCCGGTGTCGTGCGCTGTACGACTGTTGTGCTGACCAGCAAGATGAGCTGTCGTTCAGCGAAGGCGAAATCATCGTCATCATCAGCGAGATCACCGAGGATGACCAGTGGATGGAAGGAATGATTGAAGGGGAGCCCGAGCGCAGGGGTGTTTTCCCCACCAGTTTTGTTCATATGTTGTCCGATTAGTGAGATTGGCACTGGCTGCCTATGTTTGCGTATATACTACTACCCTTACAGCCTACACTGGTAAAAGGTTCACCTTTGTCCTGTTTCATCACCGCTTTGCATGTGTCTAATTAGTGATGTTGGTGATGAATGAGGTTTATTATTTTGAAAAGCTGAGCCCCTGTGCTGGGCCTCAGTGGCAAAGCTTGAGCAAATTGGATCACGAAAGAAAGTTTACCCTCAATGCCAATTATGCCAAAGGCACATTCTTGTTTCTGCCATTTCTGTAATTGTGAAAGATTTTCTATAATATAAACACACAGATCTATCAATTTTTTATTGATGAGCTGTTAACACTTCCAAGTTTGCTCATTTCATCTCACAGAGAGACACTGTGTCGCCATCTGCAGCACGATAAATTTGAAGAATCTTTGTTCTGGGTTAATTGCTTCACATCAGTCAATATTTCTATGACTTACTCCAATGTTTTGGTTTGTTGATGCAGCCCCAAATACGTTGCGACTTTGTGAGGCATGCCAGTTGCCTTGACAGTAAAAAGAAATCAACAGTGTATCAGTTCAGTGCCCTGAGCACACACGAGACAAAAACAGCGTACTCTAAAGATCAAGGTGGCAGAAATACTTGCATCTCCACATGTGTGGTTCGTGCTACAAATGTGTCACACAACTTGGCTGTGTTTTGTCACGGGGGCACTCACTCGGGCAGTGAGTTGCACAGAGCAGTAATAGTGCTACTGCCAATCCAAAAACGCACTTCAGTGAAACATCTCACCGAGTGCTTCAATGGAAGGCCAAAACAGACGTGTGATTGCTTGAATGCATGCACAGAGCACTTACTCGTAACTGCACACTTTGCAGATGAGCACGTGGTCGTAAAATGCCTTCGACCTTTTATTGCAGTTGATAAAGATTTCGCAAGGTTACTTAGATGCATTGGGCTTATGTGTTACATTTGTAAACCACTGCCAGTCTTTTTAGGTTGGTGTACACCTTGACATCGCGACACATTTGTTCTCAGGCTGGTGTAATGACAAGAGTACCTATAGCAATGACGGCAGTGGTTAATAGACAACACAGGTATCGGTGGGCACACTTTGAAAAGTGTGTGTTCTGCCATCTTTGGAATATCATTATGTAAACTGCATTTGTCTTTGAGAATTGCTTTCTATCTTGAAGTCACTTTTAGACAAACACCGAGCTGTGAGAAATATGTTCTTTGTAAGTGTTCAATACAGTAAATGTAATGATAAAAGTGGCCACAATCTCGCCATGTTATACAAGCAGCATGAAACAACGCATGTTTTTGTGCCAACAACACTCAAGAACAAAGCATAGTGTACATAGTGTTGGCACTGTGAAGGTTGTGCCAAGGAATCGTAGCGGTTCTGTATAATAAACTGCTCAAGGAGGCCTGTACAGGGTAGCAGACTAGATGTTGTTGTGTATTGTGCTCCCTTCTCCTCGCACCTTCACTGCCTTCTTAGCATGGAAATCTTGCCTTTACAACAGAGTTAGTGCATTCAGAATTCTTAAGGCACATGTGAGAACGATTGTTGTATTCATGTGGCAGATAACTTAACAAGTGGGAGTGTAGTTCTGTGCTTGATTTTGCATCAGCGCTCCTCAGGTCCTAAAAGTTGTGCTTTTCATCAGTTGCACAAAAAAAAGAATGGTTGTTACAAGATTAGCACTGTTCTGATCAGTGAGATTTTACTGCAGAGCCAGTGCATTTGTCGTCAAAGAAATGTCATACTTAGCAAGGTTGAGTGCACACTTGTTATTGATACCCCCCCACTGGCTGCAGAAGGGCCAAAGGAAAAACAGCTGTAGTAGTGGGTTTATGTACTTTGTTCATTGCAAGATTTATAAGTCCATCTGTGAGCTCTGAACTTAATATTATTTGTACTCTTGATCTGTCTGCATAGCAAGGCAATTGAGTTTTTGGAGCATTGCGGTTGGAAGCTTTATTAAGAGCTGCTGCTGCTGCTTTTTCATGGCAGGCGCATGTGTTGCAGCCTTACTGCTTGTTTCAAGCAAGCCGAAAATTTGCTTAAGCTAGCTCAGTGTTAAGGTTGAGCACTAGTAAGCTGTCGGGTCACTAACCAAGTTCACTTTTACCATTTTTTTTTCTCTATAACACTTTCCAATTGTAGTGCAAGTGATGACTTGTTAAAAGCTGTGATGCAAGTACAAGTATGAAACATTCTAGTCTGAAGATGTATGTGGCATGTTGTTTTCCTCATATATAATATATATCATACAATGAATGCTACTGCCAAACTGATTTTATATATGCACACCTAGTGAGGGGCTTGTACATAAAAACCCTGTGTTAACTCCTGTGAGAGAGAACTTGAAGGTTTGCACTTTTTCACTGCAAGGCATTTGTATACATTTGATGTGAACAGCCTGTGTGGCACTTAATTGTCCTGCTGCTTCAGGGAGCTGTGATGCCAAACCACAGCTCAGTGTTTCCTTACATTCAGTACTGTGCGTGTGTGTGCGAGTCCACATGAATCTGGTCCTTGAAATGTGCTTTTTATTTCTGCCCCTGCTGAATGTTAGCGTAAGAGTGTTGTCTGATCTATGCTATGTAATTGTGAATTTACAATAAATCTGGAAAAGCTCGTGTGTGTTGCGTTTCCTACTAGACTAGTTGAGTGCACAGATTTACTGCACTTTTTGTTGCCTGGGTGCATAGGGCTGGAGCTTGTGGCACGTGCAATTGTAGGCCACCTGCCACGATGACAAATTGCGGCTCAACAGCATCAAGTTCACTTTGAGGTAAGCCAAATGCAGAGCCTCTCGTTGCATGGTTTCAGTATGTGAAATCCCACAATTTCATTAACTGAAGCCAAAGTAATTTTCACTTAGCACACTGGCAAACTAGTTTATAAGTAGTACATATTAGCCTTCAAAATATGCTGAGATTTGTCGCAGCTTCTATTGAGTCAAATTCATAGGCGTGCACAGGGTTCCCCTTCAGGGGGGTTGAAGGTTCTTCGCGGTGCCCCCCATTAAGTAAATGTATGGGGCAGACTTTGCGCCCCCATCTTCTTAGGTGACTGGGGGGGGGGGGGGGGACGCCCCCCCTGCTCCCCCTCTGCGCACGCCTATGGTCAAATTAACAATAGGGCACTGTACACCTCAGTGGCTAAAAGTTGATTAGGTTGGTTAGTATAGCATGCTTCAGAATGGAAAGCGCTTTTGTGTTCTGTGAATCATGCGCTTTCTTTTGAGTAAGGAGCACTAGCTGCTGCAGAGCACTGAAGAGGCACACGCTCTTATTTCTACTGCCTCTAGTGTTCATTCCTAGAAAAACCACTTGCACTCCAGCAAGTTATGTGCAGTTGCGTTGGTGTGGTTGTGTCATTATGATGTTCTGCTCCAATCATTCTCCCCAGCGCAGCTGCTCTAAGAACTGGCTAGTCATTTTGTCTATTCTTTCCTTCCTGAAATTAGCAGCAGCTTAAAATGTCGCAGTGATCTTATGGGACTACATTCCACCTGGCAGTACATGTGCATGGACTGCCGGGTGGCAGTGCCAAGGTGCTCCTGCAGTCCCTCTGGTGCGCACTTCACAAAACCCTGTGCGACTTCCTTAACCAGATGGCTCCACAAGCTCACTATGAGATATCCACCTTTACTCCCGCTGCTGATAGCCATTCAAGTGTCAACCCTTGGCAAAGAGGTCAGTGGTAAAATTTCCCTTCCCTGCTTTGATGCATCTATATTAAACTACCCCTTACTACTTCATTCAACTTGCTTTAATCGCTTTTCATTTAACATCAGAGCAATAGTAAAATTTATTTGTGAAGTCTTATTGGGCACTTAGATATTCAATAAATCAAGCGATTCACCTGGAAGGGCTGTACCATGTGACATAGATGACTGAATATTGTGCACGTGCACATAGGGGGGAATGGTCTAGCAACCAATGAAAAACAACCAAAAGGAGAAAAAAAGAGCGGTATAACCAGGAGCAAGATCGTAACAGGAGACAAACATGACAGACCATGGCTTACATATGTTGCAAATTCTCTGTACCATTCAGACCCTGTGCCCTAGTGTCGGCAGCTTCATCTCTGCATTTAAATGTGCACGGAGCACAGGCATAACGTGTAACCACTGCATACATTTGATGTGGTTAAGAAAAGTTAAATCTGCAGACTTTTGATTACAGCCTCATTCTATTTACAGAGGTTGTTCAGAAAAAGAAATGAGCTACAAAATTTACAACTCTCAATTTGAATCACAAAACATTCCATTATTTTGTTGGTAAGAGCGCCCATATGTTTACAGGGGTCCCTTGAAATCACCATATTATTTCCACAGGTCCTGGCAAAGGTCCTTTACACAAATTACTTCATGGTGTCTAAGTGACTTTGTTCACTTCAGATGTTCAAACAGGTGTACTTTTTAAAATTGGTGTTTCGCTTTGAGAAAGCTTTCAGTGTTTGCGTTGTAAGAAGAGAAAAAGTCTGCCGCATAAATAAAAATCTGATTTAGCTGTCAAAACTTGCCAAAACAGTTTAGGCAGGAGCTGCCAAGGCAAAGCTTCGCAATGGCAGCCTGTACGGATATAAATTGTGTCAGCTAGTGCGATAAGCGGCCCTCCGATAATATGTCTGCAGATAATGACCCAAGCTTCAAAGGTAGGCTTGAGGGCAAATGGATGACTTCTCATCTCTTTTGCAGCAAGGCTAGAACAAAAAAGAAAGGAGAGTGCCAACTGATTTTATTTTTCGGAAGAAGACATGCACAGACACTCGCCTCGTTTGTAACCTTGCGCCAAATCTTTCAAATAGAATGGAAATGTTTCATTAAAAGCACGGAAATTGACCATGCAGGCATACAAATTTGTTGTCAAACTAAGCTCGTAAGTTCATATCCAGATAACTAATCAAATCTGGTGTGGACACCCATGACTTGGTGGAAAACGTACAGTTGAGCAAAGGCAACACAGATCCTTTTGAAGTTTATTTTGATTTGTAGTTTCGCGGTGTACGAAGATGCCAAATATATCACATTATTGACATTATTCATTGCACAGTCTACAATCGCGAGTAGAAAGTGCAGAGGCATCGTCATCTCTTGGTTATAAGGAATGTATTTATTGGACCTGTACAACATGGTTCGCATTAAGCTGAATGCACTGCACTCTGCAACATTTCTGGCATTTTGGCCGACGTACACAGAGGCCTGTATTTATTCTTTCAAATGCCAAGCTTCGAAAGCATGCGATTATCTGCCGCGACGACGACGCAAGCGACCGCGACTGACTCGTTTGCGTGAGATGCGGCAGGGAGATCCCGATCGCCCGTCAGAGACTACTACTGTGGCTGCAGGTGCTCACAATGGTCCACTGCGTAGTAGTGGCGCAAAATGTCAGCACCGCAGCGCATTCGAGCAGCGCATTCGCAAGCGATGTGTGGTTACGCGCGGGGGGCGACTGTTCAGTGACCTTTGGCCTTGGGCCAGTTGAGTGGCGGCCGCCAAGTACACCGCACGATGATGAAGAGCGCACGATACGGCTCCTCCTCCTCCGATAAAGGAACACAAAAGCCCGCGGACAACAACGGCCGCCAGGAGAGGCGCTGTGTTTACTAGGAAGTGCGCGCATCGCAGTGGCCGCCTTCCATCTTACCGTAGTGGTGCCGCGAGTTGGGCGCGAGAAACAAAAGTACCCACTACGGGTGGCGGCGCATGGCATCAGCGCGGAGATGAAGCGAGCCGCGCGGGCCCTCGCGCGGAGCGTCGGCTCGGAGGCCGTGTCGCTGGGAGCCACTGCGGCCGCCTTCCACCACATCCCGGGCCCCAAGCCATCGATGCCTTTCATCGGGACGAGCTGGCAGTACGCGAGATGGGGTAGGCGCTTTTGTCTCTCTCGTTGGGCTAGATGGATTAGCCCACGTCTCCTTCGTTGCGTTGTCCCTTATTTTTATTTGCGCTAATTTATCTCAACCGGTCGTGCGTGGGTACTTATTTGCGCTAATTTATCTCAACCGGTCTTGCGTGGGTACTTACTATGTGTGGGTGCGGTGCCCATCAGCTTACTTTCGGATTTTCAAAGGTAATTCCGAACAGGATAAGAGATCAAACACTAGACTTCAACCGACGTAGAGAACAAGCCGGTCTCAGGAAAGGTTATTCTGCGATGGATCACATTCATGTGACCAATCGGGTGAAGGAGAAAGCTGCTGAATACTACAAGCAATCCCCATAGACCACGAAAAGGCATTCGACTCCGTAGAGATATTAGCAGTCTTTGAAGCTGTAAGTCGACAAGGAATGCTTAAAACTTATGTCAATAGTCCTTAGCCAACACTTACAAAGACTTCTCCACAAGAAAAAAAAGCGATAAAATTACGCCAAAGAAAGGAGTCATACAAGGAGATACAATGTCCCCAATGTTGTTCACTGTATCCATAGAAGTATTTAAACGGATACGCTGGGAAGAAGCAGGAATCAAAATCAACAGAGAACGTCTCAACAACATACGATTTGCAGCTGACATGGTACTCTTCAGTAACAATGGCGATGAATTGCAACAAATGATTGAGGAATTAAGCCGGAAAGTGTTGATGTAGCCCTAAAAATGAATATGAAGACAAAGATAATGAAGGAGTTCACAACTGGAAACCATACACTGATTGATACCTAGGGCGAGTAACAGGAGAGCTGCCTAATCATGAAAAAGAAATTCACCGAAGAATAAAAATGGGCTGGAGCGCATTCGGCAGGCACTCCCATATAATGGAAGGAAATCTGTCATTACTGTCAACTCTAATATATGTGGCCGAAACAGGGAGGATAACAAAGCATGCTAGAGAAAAAGCTGAGGACCACACAGCGTGCAACAGAACGAAAAATAATTGTAGTAACCTTAAAGAATGGGTGAGGGGTCGAACAGGGGTAGCAGGTATCCTAGTTGACATCGAGCGAAAGAAACGGACCTAGGCTTATTCTGAAACGCTCCTTACCTCAGACCATTCCCTTACCTTACGTGAGGAGCCCTTCATGCCTCCTTATCTTAAGGAGCTCCTTGAAGGAGCCAGCGTATTAAAAAGCTTCCTTCTTTGCAAAGGGCCGTGTTTAACAAGCCTGGGCTCGAGAGTATGTGTGAAATATTGACTAAACATTTGCTTTTAAGCAAGAATAACGAATATTTTTTATGCATACCGATGAATAATAACGTGTATACTGCTTTTTCGCTGGGTGCACAGCCTTTCCCGTTTATTTAACTTTCGCCTGTTGCGGCAGGCAAAAACAAGATGGTCGTGCAACATTGGAGCACATCGCTTTCATTAGAGTACAGTGTTCTAGTACATTAGAGTGTACTAGATACTTTCATTGATTCATTTCAACGGTTCTTAATAAAGATCGCTTAAAGAATCTAGGGCACGGGTGAGATTGATCTTAAAACCGAGCAGTTTTAACACTTTTTCAGAATGGTCAGAAAACGCTGCCGATCGGTAGTCGAGGCTCCCGAGAACACGCGAGCCAAACGTCATAGCGCAGCACACGGCCTGGGATTTACAATAAATTCTCAAAGTCAGCTAAAAATCGCTTCCTCTTCTCTCGACGAGTGATGCTATTTACTCAATATCACATTGCGTCATTGACTCATGTTCCATATGCCATTGGCTGATTTGAACATGGCGCGCTCGGTAGTCACTGCGGCCGCCGCGGAAGGCCGCCACTTGCCCGCGCGCGCGCGCGATCGCACTGAAAGTACGCCAGCCGTTCGAAAAAAAAAAAAAAAAAAGGAAAGTGCTCAAGGTCACGAGGCGCGCGTGACGTATTTTTTTCCCCCGTGCCATCCCTCCCTGTTTAACTTCCAGCGCGTTCGTCGGGACAAGAGAAGAGAGAAAGCAATTACAGCGTGCGACGAATCCTTGTAACTCTGCTCGTACTGGACGGATTGCACAAATTTTTGCGGTGGTCGATTGGTGAGACATTAAGCTCCTTTAGTGAAGCCATTCCATGGCTACTTAGAAAAGCGTTGCAGAGCCCCTTTAAGCTTGTGAAATTTCCTCAATTTGATGCAACGTTATCTCGAATGCACTTATGTCCAAGTAACTTTTTATGCTTATACTGTCAGAACAAGGGCCTGTCTATCGGGTCGTGCATTGCGCCTTTGTGTATCGACCTGTTTCTAGAAAAACTAGGCAGTCTTACAGCAGCAGTTACCAGGAATCAAAGTCCTGAGAGTCTCGGATATGTGTACAATTTCCTAGTAGTCTTACAGTGTAGTGCCTTGGGGTTGCATTCTGAGTTGTCACAAATGGTCAGATTATTTGAAGAATATCTCTGCCCCCTGGTTGTAACGCATGGTATTCCACACTAAAATAACGTCCGGTGCTTTGACCTTGAAGGGACACTGAAGGAAAAACAATTTTTCGTGCATTAGTAAATTAAATATTCACAATACTGAAAACATCACTCATACCGCAAGAAGACGCTTGGTAAGCAAGAAAACCCACGAAAAGAAAACGTGGTAGGCGACGTCACCTTGAAATTCCCGCACCAAACGCCTTGACATCATAGATTTTTGCCAATGTCGGCAAAATACGAAAAATACCGTTTGAAAACCATGATGTCACGTGTGGAAATTTTGTCGCGAAATTTAAAAATGAAACTTTGACCTTGATTTTCTCTTCTATTAATGAGCATATGATGGTGAAATTATTGACATTAGGGTTCTCAGAGTACAATTTATCATTCTAAGTCAATTCATTGTTTCACTTTAGTGTCCCTTTAGCTTGTTTCACGATCATGCTTGCTGGGCATATGAACCACGCTCGTACAAACAATCCTACCGTTCTCACCTGCACACAGTAAACTTGTCAAAAGGATTATTGTTCAGGCTTGCTTCTCCAGAGCATTAAAGTAGTCGTGCTGCCACAGAGTAGGCGCCAGCTTTCAGGCACGGGCCACTCACCCGTATCAGTGGCTGAGATAATCTGCACAGGGCTTCCTGGGCATACGGGCATACATTGTAGCGCATGTGGCTGCACGCCTGGGAAGGCGATTTTCTCCTACCTGCACCTGCATCATTGTGGAAGCAGCTGACATGGCACGTGAAGAATGCCCGTGCACGAGACCCCATCGTTAGCCTAATCCAAACAATTCCTGGAAAACGCCAGTTCAAACGGTTGGCGATGAGGGGCCTTTTTCTAAGTATCGCTTCCTCTCTTCCTCTGAAATGCCTGTAGGAAACAATGTAGCTGGTGTCGGCAGTAAGCGTTCGGTCGTCTCAGTGTACTGCAAACTCTTCGCGCTGCACCATCATAACAGAAAATGTTGACAGCCATTCAGCTGCACGTTTGAAAACTTGCCTGGCAAGCAATTTTTCAGTGATGACGGGAAGAGTATAATTACAGAGGTTGCGCCGAAGTACAAGGCATCGATCGGAAATAAGAAATCGGACACAATGTCACTGACAAAGTACTGTAGAGAAGCACCCTTTCAGTGCGAGGAGTGAGGTGAAGAGGCACGAAGGTTGTCCTAGTGCTACAGTAGCTTAAGGGAGCACCAAGGAAGGCCTCATCGTGGAGGGAACCTTGGTAAGGAGCGTTCCAGAATACGGGCCTAAGAGCAACAGAATGGTTACCTAGGGATTGAAAACACAGTCAAGGAAGGCAGAGAGTTAAACTGATGGAAAGACGAAATTAAAATAGAATCGGCAGGCGCAGGATAGGGTAAACTGTAAATCAATGGGAGAGGCTTTCGTCCGCGTGAACGGGCCAAGAATGGTGGTGGTGGTGATGATGATATGTACAAAACGCAAAAATTTCGTGGTGGGGTTGGAACCCCTAAACTAAAGCCCCTCCATGTGTTTTCCGCCGGCTAGGTTAAGTAGCGCCAACTCGTCTGCCCCCTCTCCCTTTACACCGGTTCCCCGCCTAGTGGAAGCCGAAGTGCCGCCATGATGTTTCTGGTGCTTTTCCGGTTGATGCACCTGCCCCATGCCCGCCCATGCCCTCGCGACGCAGAAACACCGAGCGAAAACTCGCTCGGCGGCAGGCAGTTTACGACGAACCTCAAAACAACAACACTTGCGAAACGGAGGAGCAAACATGTGCTTTCTCGCGTGTGCACATGCGTGCGCAGAAACAAGATGGAATGAAAAAGCGGAAGGAAGTGGCTCAAGAACTTCCTTCTGGAAGATCCGGAACTGGAAGTGGGCGTCGTCGTCGAACAATAGATGGCGGTACTTAAAAAAGCGGCAGCAGACACGATGGAGGGGCTTTACCCTAAACCTTCCCTCTGGCTTTGCTAATGACTCAGTCCCAGTCTGGCTATCATTTAGTTTTGGGGAAGAGGGCGCAGAGCAATGCTGCAAAGCCCTTGCCCTCTCTCTGTACTTCGTTGTTGTGCTCTTAAAGTGAAAAGTTGTTCAACCTGTTTTTGTAAATTACCATTTCGCCAGTGCCAAAAAAATATCTATTGTTAGAAATGGCTTTCAAGTAGTACGGACATAAAAACTTTGTGCTCGAAAAGCCCTAGGTATGCTTGCGTGCATGTGAATGTATACTAAGCAAAGTTGATAGTTTTTCACAAAGCCCACCCTAATCTACTTGTTGAGTAGTTGCAGCGAAAAATTAGATGAACGGACAAAGGAAAAAAACACAAGGACACTGCTAACAACTGGCGTTTATTGGAACCCTCTGCAGAATATATGGGTGCAGCTATCTGCAGTTAAAAACTGGTGGTCATAATTTAGAAAGGTTTAAACACGATTAAAAAGAGTGGGGCACTTGTCATGAAGGTAGTTTGTTTCTTTCTGTGACAGCACAACTGATGGGGCCCTGATACAAGCTGTGCCCTTTGTTTTTATGGCGATAGCCTCTATGATTACACGAGTGTCCGTGTCCTTCCTTTTGGTAATCACTTCAGTGCTGTCAAAGAGTGCTTGGCACCCACAAGTCCGACAATGGGCTGAAAGATGGCCTGTGATTACGCATGCCTGAACATTGTTCGCGTGTTCCGTTGCTCTGTCGTTCATGCAGTGTCCCGTCTGCCCTATGTACACGGAACCACATGACAGCAGTATGCTGTAGTATATTTATTATTTATTTATTTATTTATTTATTTATTTATTTATTTATTTAAAGTACCTGCAGCGCCCAAAGGCATTATTGCGGGGGGAATACACAGGGCAACATATGCTTACATAAATGGACAACTATGAAAACAAGATCAACAACAACAACAAAAATCACATGATCACCTGATCACATGGCACGTACTTCTTCCTGTGCTTCACCTTGCATCGAGTTTGCACCTTGTCATTGTTTATGCGCCTGCACATCACGCATCCTTTCAGTGCGGCAGAACATACCACCTGTATGCCTTGGCGCACTTAGCTATCTTCTTCTTCAGGTTGTGGCTAAGACCATGCACATAGGGAATCACTTCTATTTGACGCTGTGGGCTCTGATCCTCAGTGTCTTGGTATTTTCTCTTGCACCCCTTCGTTTTTGCGAGTACCGAGAAGCTTATGGCTCTGATGACAGGGGTTGGATAGCCAGCATCTTGTAGCCTCATGACCTGACGCTGGGAACTGTGTCTCATTTGATGTGGGCACGACTTTCCTAAGGCCCCTTACAGAGCCGAGAACACCAGTCCCCTGGTGACATTCTTTGAATTTCTTTCCTTCGTCTGTGCGTCTAATTTTGCACTGCAACCACTCAACATGCAAGATCACCAGCTAGCCCAGTTGCAAACCATCTTAATCTACTGTTCCCTTATGATTGCGCATACGTTTGTTGCCTTCATTTGCTATAAAGAGCGTGTGGTTTCAATAAAAATAGTTCAAGTCAGTGCCCATCCTGTCATGCACTTCTCTGTCTTGTCCTTGACAAAAGTAGCACTGCAATATTTTATGTAAGAAGGTATCACCAACTAGCCTCGTAACGTGTTTTGTTAAGTTTATTGGTAGCAGCACAAGCATTTAATTTCAGCACCTTTTAAATATTCTTTTCAGTATGAACTTCAAGGGCAGCATGCCTTTGGACTAAGTAATGGGACTCGGCACATTGCAAATAGTGCAAGTGGCCGCATTGCTGACGGCTGTCATGTCAGGCCTTCCAACTGTGCGTGCTTCTTGAAAACGCAGGGGGACACGCTCTCTCCTTTTGTCCTATTGAGTGCTGAATGAACCCAGCTTTCTGCAGTAACGCCATAGTGCATGTGTACATGCCAGTGGTATCTGGTACTGTGAGACCACCACAACATGCTTTGATGACGTGACGAGTCCTTTTACATGTCCAAAGCCATGCTGACATGGCACACATTTTGTAATGGTTGGATTAAAGGTAATATAATTACTGTCAGATGGGCTATTAGAGGAGTGGGTTTAATACACATAAACAGAGAAGTTCATTAGTGAAAAAAAAAGGAAACAAGCCATCACTGCTGATGTAATGAGGCTGTGTAGCTAATTACTTTGCTGGCATCTAACCAAAAAAGAAGTGGCAATGCTGCACCAGTTCACTATGCTGCTGTGGATTTTGACAGCTAGCATTTTTTTAAGAGAGCAACAGATCAGACTTGAGAAAACAATGCTTAAAAATATGTGATGTCACACTGATGCTTTGGCATAAAATTAAAGACTAAAACTCTGACCTTCACTTTCTCTTCGTTATGAACCTGGCTATTACCATAACATTAACGAATTTGGAAGAACATTGCTGTGATTCATTGTTAGTGTCCCCTTTGAGGCATCTGCTGGTTCGCTCAGCATAGCCACAAGGTAGAATGTTGCCATAAATGACTGGGCTTCGACGGTCAACCCTTCTTTCTTGAGCTGGCCAGTCATTTTACGCAGTTCTGGCAGTGAGGAGTGGCTGCAGATTCTCTGCATTAACCTTTGTTTCATGTTCCTTCTATCACAGATTTCCTGTCCACAGAGAAAAAATGAGCAGATATTGAGGTGTTACTAATCCTGACACGTGTGCATGGTTTATTGACAAATAAGATCATCTACTGCGCATGATGGGTGCCAAAGAAAAAAAATTTTCTTCAAATTTCTAACTGTTTTGGTGCAGGTCGATACAATCTGTACCAACTTCATGAAGCCAGCACTGACAAGTACCATCGGTATGGTGACCTCATGAAAGAAGAGTACCAGTGGCAAAAACCAGTGGTTCACTCTTTCAACCCAGACGACTTCGAGGTCATATTTCATAACCAGGGACGTTGGCCGGACCGACCGCCAAATGAGTTTGTCTGCAAGTACCGCAACGATCACCCTGACAAGTACAACAGTGTGGGGCTTTCCAACGCGTGAGTGAGTCCTTTAATTTAGACTAAGAGAGGTCAGTTTCTTTGAGTGCACACACGTACTTGTTCAGTTTAATAGCCCCTGGCACCAAGGCAACGGAATCGTTCTATGCAGATGACACTGAGTGCGTGTCAGCAGCAACCTGAAGAAGTGTCTAGTCTTTTAGTTTTTATTAATTTGTAATGATTAATTAAAGTTTTAATTATTGTATTCACAGCAGATATGTCCACATTTGAACTTGCACCAACTTTTACCACCAGAATGACTACGTCTCCATTGAGGTTCCTGCCAATTTTCTTGTGACCTTTCACATTTAATGCGATGCTTTTCATGCCAATTTGACCGCGATGTGGACATTTTTCTGACTGCAAGTGGTTACACATCTATGTTACAGCCTTATTGGTGCCAGTTAATTACTGACCTCTGGTAAACAATTTATGTCTGCAACTGATCAGAGGACAGGCGAGGAAAGCATTTTCATAATGCGTACTGGAAACAGCTAGCACTGGTTGGCAATCGTTCATTGTCTCTAGACTGATGAGGGCAGAGGCAAAAGACGATAATGCGAGCACTGACTCACAAGGAAAAGTTTGGCTTGGCTGCATGCACAGCAGAAGCCACCCGGGTTAGAAACACATGATGTGAACTTGTGCATTGAAACAGGAAGTTCCGAGAAGCATGTTTCAAGAAGTGTGTATTCCCGTAGATTACATTTCAACACTTTCGCCTTATATTCTCATATTCAGCTGTTTACTATTTTTCCTTTCATGTTCACCTAGGATAGAATCAGCTGAAACAAAAAGCAAAGAAGAAAGCAGCGGCATGCGACGCCCAAAGATAGGCTCGTGATAATTTACGCAGTTTCCTAGGGGGCTGCATTGCCGTCTAGTCTGACGGCATCACTCATGTTCAGCAAAATCGCATGATGTTCATTTTGTTGTTCCACTGCGTCTTTTCTAGGCGTGGCCAAGAATGGCACCGGCTACGCATGGCACTTGCACCGGTGCTGCTTGAGATGAGGAACATAGCTGAGCTGGCAACTTGGCAAGAGGAAATCTGTAATGACTTTGCAGAGTATGTGCGATCGTTGAGAGACCCTGACACACTGGAAGTAGACTGTGTTCAGGACACCTTGTCTAGGCTCGCTCTGGAATGTGAGTATTCGCTGTGCAATCAATAACTCTCATCTTAAGCGCTTAATTTGGATGAATTTGCTTGCCCAAAACATCGTTTCTCATCTGGCCCAATTAGCAAAAAATCGCTACATGAATACCTGGGACCATGGCACATTCTGCGTAGTATGTCCTCCCATTGATCAACACTTGCACCATATGCATTCAGCAGTTCATTCTTTTGTGTTTAACCCTCTGTATCCCACCGTCCACATATGTGGACAAAACAGAACAACGAAGTGGGATCAGGCTAGCCAGCGATTTTAAATGTTGGCATTACTTCAGCAGTTCATAAAAACATCTGTTCTGTCCACTCCTGTGAACAAACGGCAGTAAGTGCGCACAGAACAATGACGTTGTTCTCAAGTCGCCTGTAGAGGTGTATGCCTACATTTTTTTTATAAGTTCACTCTAAATTCGTAAGAGTTTTTAAATTCTTTGCCTTTATTCGAGAAAAGGAAGGGTTTATCTTGTTTTTGTGCAAGTTTTGTTGCACTGTGAGCAACCAAAGTTTTGTAAGTTGAGTTGTCGCTGCAGTGTCCACATTTGTGGATGCCAGGCATACCGAGTTCATTGTAAGAAGCTGATAGAATGCCGCATGGTAGTAGAACATGCTTCGTCGCTGTGCGGCTCTGCACAAAACATTATGTGTATAATACAGCTAAACACGACTTTTAGAAGTTATGTTTAGAATTTATTTGCTTTATTTGGGACGTAGATTAAGTGACAAAGACATACCGTATTTACACGATTGTAGGTCGACCCATTTTACCTAAATTTGGAATCCGAAGTTGGGGGGGGGGGTCGACTTACAATCGAAACAGAAATTTGTAGCACAAGTTACGGCAGTACAAACGAGAAATCAGGGATGCTGTGGCATAGTTACGACGTTAAGTTTCCGTTCCGGCTTTACCTGTAACATATACTGTATTTTCTCGCGTGTAACCCGCACTCTTAGGAACGATTCGCGTAAATTAAAAATAAAAGTGATCCCGCGTCCAGCCACAAAGCTAGCTTCTCTGCATAGCAGTAAAGCACTGCCGTGAAGCCACCTTTGCACACCAAAATTCGCGTCTTGACATAACAAAACACGTTGCGGGGCTAGTCGAAGATACATTCATACTTACAATATTCCAGCGCTACTTTTTACGAGGACAGGACAGAGAATTGCGTGACAGGATGGGTGGTGACTCAAACTATGAAGTCGGTCAACGTGTAGTCATTCCAGCGACTACGTAACTAAATTTGCTTCATGAATTGCGCTCACACGTTTGCTTTTTTTTTTTCACCGTGCTATTTGGGGGGTCGACCTACACTCGAGTCGACTTACAATCGTGTAAATGCGGTACATGCCATAATTTTCTAGCTGACTAGCGGAGGTGGATGTTCCAATTAAAAGAGCACCGATAATTAGCGCGTTGAAGCAGAGCCATCAACAAGCAAAGGCCTCTTTAACAATGTAGCTGCTGATGATGAGAGCATTCAGTTTGAACGTAACCATGAACGCATATTGGTAATGATGATCAGCGACGATAGAGATGATGACGAACACACTGAATTAGAGCTGTAGGCAAGCTAGTGGGCCTTGAATGGTGATGATGAAAGTGTTGAATCGGAGCCGTTAGCAAGCATTAATTATGAAGGCGTTGATTATGGTGCACAGTGATGATGATAATGATTAATGCATTGAAACCGAGCTGTCAGCAAGCAAAGTGCCCATGTACGATGAAGAAGGATGATGGACCTGGTGTTCCCAGCGTCCACATATGTGGACACTTATTTTCTTCTAGAACTAAAGCTAAATTTTCCAGGTTTTCGGTTTATTCCCACTTTTGTATGTATTGTTATTGCATATATGCAAAAAAAAATATTTACTTGTGCAACTGGATTGGCTGTGGGATACAAAGGGTTAAGTAATTATGCCTTCGGCATGTACATATTCCAAGTGTTGTCACTTTATCTTATTATTAATAGCTAATTAGGGCATAGCGTATCTTGGTTCTTTGCATCAGTTTTTTTAGGCTTCTGGCCACAATTCTTTCAGATAAAAGCTCATATGGTTTAGCCAGGAAATATATAGCTTGCTGCACTATAAAACTTGTTTTATGGTTACTACACGAAATTTTCACAAAGTTTATGCTTGGCCGTGCCACAGAGCAAGAATTCTTGAGGAGGCGAAATGACGCTTGCTTGGGCATCCAAATAAGCTCACTGTGTCGGCACAACACTGATGTGCCTTCTGTCATGTGAGTCAAAGAAGGTATAACACGCTTTCCGAAGAGGCTCGACGCTGCAAGGCCATTCTCCCAGGTTATGGGTGCCTCCATGATAGCTCCAAATGTCTGAACAAAGAATAATACGTCTTTCACAGGGCAGTTACTTAGGCGATGTATTTTGTAAGAATGCAAAATCTATAATGTATGTTTTTTTTAGACCATCAGATACATAAGTTGGGTATTATTTGTTCCAATAAATGACGGAACTTGCCCTCCATGCTATTAGTTGATATTTCGATTGTGCTTATAACTGTTATAACTGTAACAGATTGTGTTATAACTGGAACCACTAGCTGCCGTCCTGCTATCTCTCACTCACCTATTCTGCTGGTAAATGTGCATGGAATGTTGCCTCTCCATGCTGCCCTTCGAGAAGTGCTTCTCGCAAAACAAGATATTAGCTTTCGAGGGTAGTTGGTTTGTCATACTTTTAGGGGTTGAGCACGAAAGAACACAGGGACAAATGAAGGAATGCACACAGTGTGTGCACATTCCTTCTTTTGTCCCTGCGTTCTGCCAAGGGACAGAAAGCGTGCAGAAACCTCGACAGCGTCATGCACTGAAGGGGAGCTTTTCCTCGTTCCCTATGCACATCACATGTGAACAAGTGACCTGTGGCATCAGTGTGACGTTGTCTGCTCCGGATTTACTAGTTGTAGCTTACTACAAGTGCGGCACGGCATGTAATTAAGGCCTTATTCATTAATAACTGCAGCAGAAAGGTTGGTTAGTCATATATGGACGTTACAAAAGGAAATGTGGAAAAATTTGTAATGTATGAGACAATATCGCGGTTTTTGTGCGTTTAGGCCATGGAAGAACATTTAAATGACAGCACCATGCCTGACACATCACCTGTCGTGCTACAGCAAAAAGTGCATTTCCTCCCTGCTAAAAATCCGCATGTGGATGTCACTGACATGTCGTTATACATGACACTGTACACTTCTTGGAACATCGTGTTGTCTGTTTCCTGCCACGCTTCGCTTGACACCACATTCTGCGAGCTGCACTTCCATAGGTATTCTTACGTTGCTGAAACGCTTCAGCCAGCCGTTTGTACTGCTGAAGAAACCTCCGGGGACTCCTAGCTAGCTGGTGACAAAATGGTTCGCTCTGGGTCACTGCTCGTACTGGTTGCCTCCAGTAGGAAAAACAAGGGGAAGGAAAGGTCCCCACTCCCAAACTTAGTGTCCGCACCCTCAGGCTTTCGTAGCCTCAGTGAGGAGCATAAGAAATCATTCTTCCCTGCTTTCATTATGCCACTTTCAGTGCTCCTATCCGCCCATACAATTACACCCGGCTTCGTCATTTCTCTCGATTTTTCAAATCTCACCTTTTACCGCATGCAAGCTAGTTCATTACTGGTGTCCGCCGTTTTCAAGTGCCTTTGTACTTGGCTGCTGGTTAACGTGAAAAGTGGACGCATTTATTTCATTGATAGCAGTCGGCTGCATGCAGTCATTTACTACTTCAAAAAGAAGCATATACAAAAAAGTGTACGGAAGTGGCGGGTTCTAGGATGCCAAGGGTATACTTTAAACGAATATGGGTGCTGCTTGTACTTGCGGGAACATGATGAGGCGGACTGCTCTTCGAGCTATTCAAAGAGCCTTTGAGTGCACACACACCCCACGTGTTGTATGCTGCTAAGCTATTCTCGTTTTGTTGTTGTTATGCCTCTGACTTGACAGCCATCGTGACTTCCACCCATTTGTTACCGCCATCCATGCTTTTCTCCTGGCAGTCTTGTCTTTCCATTATGTATTGTATTGATTTATTTATGTGATAAAAGCGCGTGCGTTCACTTTCCAGGCACCCAGAACGAACAGCTGTGCGGTTCTGTCATGTGCGTTTGGAAACCATGTAAACAATTTAGGGTATTATACTATGGGCAAGCAGTAAGCTTTTGCAGTACGAGGCTCCCTCTTTCTGTGTTGCGTGTGACAGCTGTCTTACTGCAAAGATCTTAAAGGAGCACCAACACAAAAATTTTCAGTTGTCGTTTCTTTGCGTCAAATGAAAGGCCAAGCCATCAAGAGCATAAAAAATGTACTGCTAAGCGTGAGTGAACCCTGAAAAAGTAATTACACTATGTTTTTAAAAGCTAGTTGCGGTTCCTACTGTACCCTGACATCACAACACGGTATCAGCTCGTCACGTGCTCATGCAAGATATCGTGACGTTTCCATGGCCGCTCTGTACCATGGCTCCGTTGGTGATGCACAAGTGGCCATTTTGAATGTTTTTGTGATGCAGAAGCGGCCATATTGGAATTTTTGGGACCTGACGTTATCAAAACTAGTCAGACTGCTACGTGAAGTCACCAGAATTAGTACTGTAGCCTGACATCAAGCTAGTGTCGATGTCTGTAGGTGCGTCATAGGAAAATTGACTTTAATATCAAGATAAAATATGAGCATTTTCTGAGCTTCATACTTTCTCAGAGCCATCTTTGTATATGGGAGATGCATGGCAGAGTAAACTCACCTTCGAAAATTCATGTCAGTACCCCTTCAACACTGACCATTCTGCTTGTGCACTTTGTGTGTATTTTCCGCTCGTTCATGCCGGCAGCAGTGCTATAAAGTACGAAGTTTAAGGGAAGAAGCAAAAAACAAAACACAGTGCACATGCCGACACTACTTTCTTTAAATTGTTCTCACACTCTGCTTGTCAGCTGATCAGTCTCGTGTGCAGCGCCAATGCAGTTGGGGCGCACAGCGGTGCCTGCCAGATTGTTTCTCGTGGCCACTGTGCAACGATGCCATAATGCATTGCAAAAGGCGGATTGCCCATATTTTAGCAAATGAATGTGGTGAACTTGGCCAGCCAGAGTGCCTAGTTTACGAATCTCTTTGCAGCAATATTTAGGCTGTGCCTGGATACACGACTTGGTTGCCTACAGCCATTGCGACATGAACAAGGCGAAGCACAAACAGTGATTGCTGTTGCTAGGCAACTGTTTTCTGCCTATCAGCAGCTGTACTATGGACTGCCTGTGTGGAAGTACGTGCCCACGCCCTCGTACCGGAGGTACACAAAGGCCGAGGATGTCTTGTACAAGTGGGTGTCACTGCTTTCCTATCTGGTCATTGTATTACACCCTCCCGGTTGCTTTTACAGAATAACGCTGGACTACATGCAGCAGTATGCCAAACATGCATCGGAGGATCGGAGCGACAAGAGCCTTCTTCAAGCGCTCCTCAGTTTGGATGGGCTGTTGGAGAAGGATATTCACCTCACGATAATGGATTTCATTGTTGGTGGCGTTTTTACGGTAAGTCGCATACTTTGTCTTTCCTACTTGAAATTACAAAAACCTTGCTGGGAGCCAGCAGTTTGACATGTAGCATGGATATGCTTGAATGTCCACTTTCATGCGCACTCCAAGACAATAGTGTACATAGTTCTTGAGGGAGTAACAGTAACTATTGCGCAACATCATGACGCTGTGAAAGACTTTTGTTACTGAACTGATACACTGTTTTCTACTTTGTGCCACCTAGACTAGCATCGCCTTGTGCTTTCTTCTGCACCACTTGGCCTCCAATCAAGATGTGCAGGAAAAGCTCTACACTGAGCTCAAGTCTGGCAACATCAGTAGCTGCTCCTACCTTCGTGCATGCATAAAGGAAAGCTTTCGGTAAGTATACACTTGCAGTGCTGATAATGCTTCCCTAACTACGATCTCTATGGGGACCCTGGAATGGCTTTGATAATTTTGTACAGAGCAAGCCCTATATAGACTGATTTAAGCTCTCTGCATGAACTGTTTAACTTATTGCAAGACTTAAAACCTGCAGATTGCTACAGGTCGCAGCGTCTCAGCCAAACAAGTTTCCAAGCACCCATTTCCATTATACATGGCATTATTCCATCATACATAGCAATGGCGACTAATCTGATTGGATATGTCTGATCTACATCACTGACTATCTTTACAAAAACCTAATTGTGAAAAAATGCTGTTCATAATATTTAGAAGACTTTATAATTGCTTTTCTTAAAAGAAAGCAGTAACTGAAAGAGAATAGACAATCACAATTTACTTGGGGACCTCTGGTGGACAGTGAGCATTGTCTGCCTGTGTTACAATGTGCTCCGTGTTGACGTGAGCTGCACGGCAGTGTTGAGGTTATCTCAAGGTTTTTTTGCTCGGACACCATGAATTGCCCTATCTGCATTGGGGGCTACAAATCTAGCAACTAGCGACATGTAAAGCGGCTACACATCATGTAAAGCATGTAAGGCAACCAGTGAGTGGAGTCATTTTGGCTCATCGGTGCAGTGAGCATTGGGCTCTCACTATCCACTCAATGCCAGGATCGACACATCTGCGGCTATAACTTCGCCACTGAAGACATCACCGCACTGCCTGTGTTTGCACTTATCAGTGATCATTCTCAGGTACTTTCTGTTTGTGCACACACTTCTTGGCGTTTGCAGATTATCGATGTTCTGGATAATAAAATGTGAACGGCTGGTACTGTCGCGGCACCTGGTCGAGCAGATCTTAACCATGTGCTTCTTTATGCGTAGCCTCTGTGATCCGCTTCAGCGGTGCGCCGCCAGAGTTGATTGCGGAGGTCACGCAAAGGGAAACGCAGCTCAACCTGACGAGTGTGCTGCTGTCACAGGCGATGACTGCGCTTTTGATGAGTTAAGGAGGAAAAGCAGTGCTGAAAAGGAGGGTAACAGATGACAGCTCATAGCTGCCTTAATAGAAGGTGCGTATGTGGCTTAATTTATGGTGCAAATGATTTGATGATACCGTTGTCTAAATGGTGATGCTGACATGATTTAAAAAAGAATGTTTCAGTGTTCCTTTAATGTGAACAGTTTTCTTAGGATACTTAGAGCACTTTTCAAGTTGGGTCACTGCACGTTTTAATGGCTTGATCACAGAGCATGAATGTCTTCAATTAAAGGGGTACTGACACAAAAATATTGGTCTGGAGTTTTTTTGCTGCAATACGTTGCTGGGGGCCTGTTAGTCATAGCAGAGCACATCGCTTGCTGAAGCACGTGACAGATAAATAATTACAGTTTGTTTATTACCAACCAATTTCAGTTTGGAGAGCTTCGAGAACAACGAGCCGCTGGGTGCAACTAATGTCATTTAGCCCATGCACACAGAACTGTGATGAACTTCCGCACTGCCTGAATCGTCTGTTCACGTTCTTTCACCTGCTGCATTTGTGCTGCGCCATGTTGTTGCTGTCGTCATCATTATTATCGTGGTCTGGTGGCAACAACTTTCTTGAGGGTTCCAAACTTTCCAAACATTTGCCGTGGGGGCGGACTCACAAATAGCTGCTGAATTGGTGTAACGCATCAAAAGGGCAATGATACCTATAACGTAATCATCGCTGGCTGGGCCAGCTTGAAACTTGGCTGCAGTGTTAACGTAGCAGAAGTTGGGGGTCACCTTCAGGCCACCTTACATGATGTCAATGTTGTGAGGTACGGCATATAGCACTGGATTGTGCATGCAAACTTCAAAATTCATATATATTGCCTTCCAAGCTGTATTCGCTTTTGAGAGTTGGTAGATGATATATGTGTGAGCAAGAAGACACACCTCCGTCCAGTGCATAGCCAACGCTTGGCTCGCATTTCTGATCGCTGCTGTCTCGTTAGACGGTGCCTCACACTGCCTCGCCATTTGACGAGGCAGTGTGGCTATTCGACGGCCACAACATCACCACTCTCGTCGTAACTGGAGCCGACTATTCCGTCGTCAGTGGACCGTGCGCCACAAAGTTGAAGAAAGTTAGGACTGCTTTGCAAGGCCCCGAAACCCGGACCGCTAGAGGCCACCAAATAATGCCGGCTGGAATCTGCACTGCAAGAGTCACCATCAATAACCGGACTTATCCTGCGAGCTTTGTAATCTTACAACATTGCTCCAGGGATGCGATACTTGGGATAGACTTCCTAAGTCACCACGGCGCCGTCATAGACCTGAGGTCTGAGTCAATAACACTAACCTCAGAAAAAGCCCTTCCGCCCTTGCACGACGCCAGGGAACCATGCATTGAATGTGATAGAAGAGCACATCACCGTTCAGCCTCTCTCCAGCGTCGTCATTTCCATCGGCACACAAGAACCCGCAGACCTTGAAGGCGTCGTTGAGGGCGATCAGCACTTGCTTCTGAACCGTGAACAAAGGCAGGACGGTCACCTACATAGAAGAAATTGTGGAAGCGACTAATGCTTTCACCCTCGCCGATTCTTCCAAGCCTACTCCGACGAACCAAGCTCCTCAACCAGCTTTCGGTGTTAATCCTAGCCTTCCGAAGCATAAGCAAGAGCAGCTCAAAACCCTGCTCTTGCAATACAAGGACTGCTTTTCGTCGTCATCAAGAATTCGGCAGACCCCAGTTGCAAAACATCGCATCATTACAGAGGAAAGTGCCAGACCACTCCGTCAGAGCCCGTACAGAGTTTCAACGCGAGAATGCGAGGCTCTAAAGAAACAAGTCAACGAAATGCTACGTGACGACATCATCCAGCCGTCCAAGAGTCCGTGGGCATCACCTGTGGTGTTAGTGAAAAAGAAGGAAGGAATCCTACGTTTCTGCGTCGATTATTGTCGCCTGTACAAAATCACAAAGTGTATCCTTTCCCACATATAGACGACGCCTGGATCGACTCCACAGCGCGAAGTACTTTTCGTCGACGGACCTCAAGACCGGCTACTGGCAAATCAAAGTCAACGAGAGAGACCGAGAGAAGACTGCCTTTATAACACCAGACGGCTTCTTCAAGTTCAAGGTCATGCCCCACTGTCTTTGCGCGGTGCCTGTGACTTTCCAACGCGTTATGGATACAGTACTGGCAGGCTTGAAGTGGCAAACTTGCCTCATGTACTTGGACGACGTCGTGTTTGCCTCAACCTTCGACGATCATCTCTGGCGCCTTGAGGCTGTACTTCAAACAATCAAAACCTCTGGACTCACCCTGAAGCCAGAAAAGTGCCACTTCACATACGAGCAGCTCTTGTTCTTGGGCCACATGATTAGCAAGTCTGGATGCTCACCCAGACCAACGGAAAACAGCTGCCATCGTTGCCTTTCCGTCGCCCACCGACAAGAAAGCCGTACGCCAATTTCTGGACTTGTGTGCCTACTACAGGCGTTTCGTCAAAGGATTTTCAAGGATCGCCGAGCCGCTAATGCAGCTCACGAAAACCGACATGGAATTCAAGTGAGGAACGACACAAGTCGAAGCATTTCAAGAACTGAAACGATGCCTGCAGACGGCCACCGATACTTGCGCACTTTGACGAATACGCTGACACGGAAATCCACACCGACGCAAGCAGCGTACGGCTCGGAGCTGTCTTAGTGCAGAGGACTGACGGACTAGAAAGGGTTGTCAGTTATGCTAGCCGGTCACTATCTAAGGCAGAAGCCAACTATTCTACAACAGAAAAGGAGTGCCTTGCCATCATCTGGGCTACATCAAAGTTTCGCCCCTATCTTTACAGCAGGCCTTTCAATGTTGTGAGCGACCACCACGCCTTGTGTTGGCCAGCTAACTTGAAGGACTGTTCAGGTCACCTCGCACGGTGGAGTCTGCGACTTCAGGAATTCGACATTACCGTCGTTTGCAAGTCCGGACGAAAGCACTCCGACGCTGACTGCCTGTCCCGTGCCCTTGTTGACCCACCGCCACACGATGACCAGGATGGTGACTACTTCTTGGGAACCTTAAGTGCCGATGACTTCGCCGAACTACAGAAAGCCGACCAGGAACTCAAGGGTCTTGTGGAATACCTCGAGGACAAGGTATCATGGTTCCAAAGGTATTCAAGCGAGGACTGGCATTTTTCTTGGAGAATGGCATTCTCCTGAAGAACAACTTCTCTCCACTCCAAGCCAACTACCCCCTCGTAGTACCTTCAGCATTACGTCCAGAGGTTCTGGAAGGTTTACACGATGACCCGACGGCTGGACACCTCGGTGTTTCCTGCACGCTCGCGAGAATACAGGAAAAGTGCTACTGGCCTCACCTCACTGCCAACGTCACCCACTACGTAAAGACTTGCCGAGACTGTCAGCAAGGGAAAACACCGCTGACAAGGCCAGCCGGACTTCTTCAGCCGATCAAGCCACCTCGCTGTCCGTTTCAGCAAAAAAATGCCAGGCCTGCGCTGAAACTGCAGCACAGTCACAGCGAAAGCTGAAAGAGCGGCGTTTCTAGAGCCCGTTGTAAGCTCTCTTGGGGCTACAATACAAGTACACTAGAAAGCTACCCACTACGCCATAAATCACAATTTTTGTGAAGTTGGGAAGCACCCACTAAGCCATTATTCGTCATTCTGCGGAGAAGCGAGGCACCAGCTACACGTCTGTAAAGCATTATGTGCACTTTGTTGACGCGACGACTGATGACGATGAAGAATTATGGCTCATCCCTTTGTAATGGGTTGGAAGCTTTAAACGGCCCACCAGTTATGTAATCTGCATTGCGTGACGCCTGCTCGCTATTTCCCTCTCCCGTCATGCTGTATAACATACGTTGACGTGGGAGAGAGGGGGGCGAAGAACTTTACTGAGACCCCGAGGAAGGAAGGAAAACGGGAGAGAGGAAAGACAGGGATGTTAGCTTATGGTCTTGCTTGGCAACCAATACAAGTGCACTTGCGAAGCACCCACTACGCTCTAAATCATTGTAATTTTACTGAGACCCCGAGGAAATCTATCATGTGCTGATGGGCTTCCTTGGCAACCACTACAAGTGCACTTGCGAGGAACCCGCTACGCTCTAAATCATTGTAATTTTACTGATACCTCGAGGAAATGGATCATGCGCTTATGGGCTTCCTTGGCAACCAATACAAGTGCACTTGCGAGGAACCCACTACGCTATAAATCATTGTAATTTTACTGAGACCCCGAGGAAATCGATCATGCGCTTATGGGCTTCCTTGGCAACCAATACAAGTGCACTTGCGAGGAACCCACTACGCTATAAATCATTGTAATTTTTGAGAACGAGGGCAGCAGGCACTGTGCCATTTTTCGTCATTTTACGGAGAGCCGCGGTACCTGCCAAACGCATGTAGGCATTATGCGCACTTTGTTGATGCTGTGCCTGATGACGACGAAGAATTATGGCAGAGCCCTTTGTAATGGGTTGGAAGCATTCAACAACCTACTCATTGCGCAATTCGCATTGTGTGACGCCTGGTTACAGAATTCGCGTTGTGCGACGCTTGGTGCTTACTTTACTCTTCTACCACGGTATATTGCATATGTTAATGTGGTTCCTTCCCGACACGAGGCCTGTATAGGGTCTTTTTGCAGAGCAGTTTCAAGCACCGGCATGGCTCAGAGGTTCAATACTGGGCTCCCACGCAGAGGGCCCAGGTTCGAACCTCGTTCCATCCTGGAATTTTTTTCTTATTTCGTTTTCTTTTTCTTATTTTGAGCGATACTGATTACGGACACCGGCGGCGGCGGCGGCGGCGGACAACTACGGCGCCAAAAACGGCCGGTGAAATGATCTCATAACAGCTTTCGCTGTAAAACGGGATGGACTTACCGGGGCCGTTCCCGACATCGACTTCCAGAAACAAATGGATCGTCGTAGCTACCGACTACCTCACCCGCTACGCCGAGACAAGGGCCCTGCCCAAAGGCAGTGCCGCTGAGGTAGCCAAGTTCTTCGTTGAGAACATCGTCCTGCGTCATGGCACCCCAGAGGTGCTCATTACTGACAGCGGTACGGCCTTTACTGCGGACCTAACTCAAGCGATCTTGGGATACAGCCTGACCAGCCACCGCCAGACCACCGCTTATCACCCACAGACCAATGGCCTCACCGAGCGCCTAAATAAGACCATCACCGACATGCTGGCCATGTACGTCGACGCCGAACACAAGACGTGGGATGCCATCCTTCCATACATGATGTTCGCATACAACACGGCCGTGCAAGAAACGACGCAATGACGCCATACAAGTTGGTATACAAAAGGAACCTGGCAACGACGTTTGATGTCATGCTACCCAACGTCATTGACGAAGAAAATCTCGACGTGAATGTCTACCTTCAGCACGCCGAAGATGCCCGAAAACACGCCCGCCTACGCATCAAGAATCGACAGACAACGGACAGCCAGCGTTACAATTTTCGACGACACTTTGTGGAATACCAGCCCGGCGACCGTGTTTGGGTCTGCACGCCGATACGCCGACGTGGACTTAGTGGAAAACTACTTTGGCGATACTTCGGGTCATACAAGGTGCTTTGACTACTCGGCGCTATAGACTACGAGGTCATCCCGGACGGCATCATGAACTCTCAGCGGCGCCGTGCACTACCTGAAGTCGTCCATGTCGTGCGCCTTAAGCTGTTTTGTCCGCGTTAGCGAACCTTAGGACTGCTTTTTTTTTCCTTTATCGTTGTAGTTTATTTGTGTATGCACTTTTTTCCCTTTCCATGTTCTGTTACAAGCATTGGGACAATGCATTTTTCAGAAAGGGGGGCAATGCCACGTGCGCTTCTTTTATTATTTCTAACAAGTCTGCTGCATGCGTAGCCGCTGCCAATTGCACAAGCCGCGCCCTAATGTCTGGGAACCTTTCAGATTGTGTTAGAATCTTCTTATAGGCTTGAGCGCACAAACGGGAAGAGCTGAGATTATTCTGGAACTAACGCGGCCACCAGCGATCAGGCTCGAATGTTCGATGCCGCATTTATAAAATGCTGGTGGGCCTCGCTGCGGTGTAGTTCATCGACGGAAGACGTTCTATTTGCCGCTATCAGTGTACAGTGCGTATTACTGTAGTTGACTTTCCGTTTCCCAGCCACAAGTTCGGCCAAATAAAGAGTTTCATCTTCAACACGCCGACTGCTGCCTTCGTCGACATCACGACCACGTGACAATATGCATAGCGTCCTTGGACCACCAATAAACCTCTTCACAAATGGTGGAGGCTGCTGGACTTCCCTGTTGCTACACCCTAAAGCTGCTAAGCCAAACGCTTCCACCCATCATGATCGACAACACGAACCCACTGGTGCCTTTGCCGCATTCCATCGCCTGCACCGGGGTTCCGCGGCTAAGGGACCCAAAGGTCCTCAGCGGCGCATATTGGACCGACGTGAAAGACTGGCTAACAGCTACGAACTGGTGAGCGTGCATAACAAGTGGGATAAACCCGACAAGCTCGGCCATGTCACATTTTATCTTACTGGCATTGCCGAATTGTGGTACCACAATCGCAAACGCGACATCCCCACGTGGTCCGCTTTCAAGACGTCCTTCTCAGAAGTGTTCAGTCAAACGGCTGTCCACAAGCAATGCTTGCGTGTCCGAGTACAGCAGACTGGAGAAAGCTTCACAAGCTACATTCTCAAACCTCTTCACATATGCGTGTTCACAGGAATCGAGCCTGCAGGCTATCTAAGCCATGAAATTTTGTGCCAGCATTCCTCTGTGACAATGCCAGCCAGGATCACAGGTCCTTGAAACCCTTGAAAACCCTTGAATTTCATGAGCAATATACCTCACGAAAGGACTTCCCTGGTCATGTCACCTGCCTTTTGCAGTGAATGAGCATGGACCAGGCAGAGTTCCAATTTCAGAGACAATTCGAACTTGGACAACCCCATGTGGAGATATTGTCAAAATAGTTTGATATATTGGTAATTCAATATTAAGAATGTAAGACATAGTAAAGTTCACTTAATGACAGCCTTTATCTCTGTTTGGATGCATTGCCCTCACACCTTTGTTACCGTGAAGGATATTAAGGCAAGCTCATCTTGCTCATTTATCCTCCATGGCATGCGATTTCGCTCACATACGATCCCTTGTCTGGCAGCATATCCAGACACAATACTGTTTTGTCCTGCACCTTGCGAGATTCCGCAGGAATGATGTGCAATAATTTCGTAATCCACTTTGGCACAGAGAGCCATGCAAGACAGAATCGATTAGAAATACAAGCTGCCCTTGATCACAGCAGTTATCTTCTGTTGTTTTCTGCACTGCAAAGCTGTCAACTGAATAAGAATGAGCACACCTTGTAACAAATATCTAGCTTTCATTACACTCTGCGTCACCTAATAGAGACATATGTCCATAATTAATTAATTTTTGTAATTATGAAGATTGGCCTGTGAGTGGTCTAAATATTTATACTAAATGTGTCAAAATTTCTCCCGCTAACTTTGTGTTGTACCTTAAGGAAATATATAAATTTTTGAGGCCTTAACAATTTTGGGATTGCGCCTATTCCCATTGATAGTATGTTATCGATGATTTCAAGTTCAAATTTTGGCACTCCCTGAGCGCTTATGGACAGCTAACGCGATTTAAGGGGTAAAAGAGACAGTATTTTATCAGTTTCACTTTTGAGTTTCTTGTGCCGTGGGGGGATCTTGAAACGTCCTTCGCAGTAGGGAAAGTGAGCCAGGTGAGCACTCGTGGTTTCGGTTATGGCGTCGACATCGCTCCCTGGTGCTCCACGAAAACGGCGAATTTTTACAGATTCCGATGTATCTGAGCGTCAATCTCTGGGTGCATGATGGTAGCAGCACAGAGACGGAAGGCCACAGGTCGACAAAAAATGTGGAGCTCTCTCAGGATCACTCACCAAACATATCTTGCCCTTAGGGCTCACTCGGACTCAGACCCACCAAACTTTTCCTCATCTGTACTCACTCGGACTCAGACTCACTATAATTTTTCTCAACCGGAGTCACTCGGACTCAGACTCACTAAAATGTAGTTTACTTGGACTCACTCAGACTCACGGCTCAAACGAGTCCGTTAGCCTATATAAATAGCTTTTTCTACTATAGTGTCAATGCTCTTTAACACCGATATCTCACATAATCGTTGCTCTGCTTAGCACCTTTTGATCTTGTACCTTCATACGTGAGTTATCAGAGTTTTCAGTTCAATAAGGACCTTTTTATTGAAAGAGATGACTCACACGAGATATTTATCAATAACTTCCCGTGAAAAAGTTTGCAGGGGGAAGGTCAAGGCACCTCTTCCCCCTCTCCCTCCGTAACTCATGCCTGTGATCAACAAATATAGAGCTGACGTATGAACGGTAGCTCGTTGAAGTATGTGGGAGTGTACGTGAGTATAAACGTGAGTGATAGTAATGCTGAAGTTGAGTATATAGGACCATAGGTCGGCAAAAAATGTGGCGCTCACTCAGACTCACTCATGCAATATATTTTGTCCTAAGGGCTCACTCGGACTCAGACTCACCAAAATTTTCCTCAACCGGACTCACTCAGACTCAGACTCCCCATAATTTTTCTCAACCGAACTCACTCGGACTCAGACTCACAAAAACTTTACTCACCCGGACTCACTCAGACTCATGTCTCGATATGAGTCTGAGTGAGTTTGCCGACCTATACAGAAGGCGACTTCGATTTGTCAGACTTCAGTGCGGACGGCGATGGTGCGTCAAACTACACCGGAACATCAGTAGGTACCCACCGGTAAGTTTCGCTCTCTCCAAGGGCTGTTTTATCGCTGCTGTGCGTTGATGTAAACGTATCCGGTGCGTACTAAAAGTCACAGCTCTTATCCGCAAGGTGTCCACTTCGTTCGGGCAGGAGCATTTGGCACCGGCTGCGGGAAAAGTGGAGTTCTCTGCAAAGATGGCGTGGAGTGGACCTTGACCTAGTGCTCCGGAGTGCTGCACGGTGGCTTCTTCGTGTTGTTTTTCACCGCAGAAGTTGTCGGAGAGATATGCAACCAAACAAATAAGTATGCATGGAATTGGTATTCAAGAAAAGCCTACGCATAGTGAGAGGGACGGATCCTGGAGGGAGGTCACTGAGGACGAGATGGGTACGTTCGTCGAATTTATGTTGTACACGGGAATTGCCCAAGTCCCGCGCCTGCATTGCTATTGCAGTCGACGACACATGTCTTCTTCCACCGTCAGTGATGCCACGGAAAAGGCTCAAGGCATTGCTTGACTTCTTGGGTGTCTCTGATACAGAAAAGACGACCATCGCATCCCACAGGAAGTTTCACTGCGTGTCTCCTCTACTGCAATACATGAACGATTCATCCGCGCTATTTTTGCAGCCGCGTCGGAACCTTTCCGTGGATGATAAAATGGTAAAATCTAAAGGTCATTCTAGTATTCAGAGGGACGAAGTGGTCAAATGGGAATACGAATTATGGCTTTTGGCAGATTCGGAAACGGGGTACACTGTTCATTTCAACGTATATATGGGAAGGCACCTCAGGGTGCCCAGCACCAACCACAAAAAATTGAAAAATACCAGAACTGCAAACTATGCTACAAAGAAAAGAAAGTTGAGCAGAAAAAATGTTTTCTGCGAAACATGTGCAGCCAACCTCTGTTTCACCGCATCAATAAACTGCTTCACATGGTGGCATGATAGGCTACTTATATTTTTGTGTGTGTGTAAATAACTTTTGTACTTGAAATGCTTATATTTGCACTGTTATTCTATGAGGGCTTTGTCTTCAAAACGTATATTTCGATTTTTTATGTTTAGCCTGTGCAGAAGAGCATTGATGTTTTTGTGAATTTCTTTTCTTTTTGTAACATTTTTCATTGTTTTGATAATGTTTTGATAATATATTTGAAATAAACCTGTTGTTTGAAATTAATACTGTTGTAAAGGTTAATTCTTCCTCTATCATTTGATATTCTACACTTTAGCATCACTCAATTTCTGTGGCAGGGAAAAAAATATTTCCTGGACTACCCAAAAAGAACTGATTTTTCCGCGGTCACAAAAGTGTTAAGAACTCCAAATGATAACCTGTGACATGTGGGTATAATCTTGTAGGTTTTTTGATGGCTCCTTTAACTCCTTGCCAAACAGACTTGGTATTCAAGACCTGAAGGGTGTGTTCAGATAAGAACGTCGGCGCATGTCCGGCGACCCCCTTTAATTTAACTGGAAAAATGATATTTTGCTGTCCGAGCCCCCGGACAACAACACCATTCTAATTTGGCGAAAAAAAATTTGGCCTTCGTCAAAAAGTTTGGAAGTCTCCACTGAGCCAGGACTGTTTTTTGCAAATTGTGGAAAAATGAGATTTTGACGAGATTTTACAAAAAAAAAATATTGCACCTGTTGGTCTGAAAATTTTTCTGGGTATACTATGAATAGCCCGAGTTTACAAAATGTGGTTATCTTGCAGTATTAGCGCCCTTGTTTTAAAAATAAAAAATTGCGAATATGGCACAATGTTCGATAATGCCCTTATTTCAGATCTTTTTGCTCCACCGGTATGATAGTCAGTATTTTCAAATTTTCCAGAGCGTTGCCAAACATTAGGTTAACAATTGTGCCAAATATAATTGTTGAGTACTATGTCAAACGCAAACCAAAGGTGCTTCAGTAAGGGCATGTCTCAAAGAATGCAATATTTTGAAAATCAATTAAAAGAAAGGGTCACCTTTGATTTTCTTTATACTCCCCAGAATTAAAGCCAAGCGCATGTTGTGACTTTACCTGTAAAAGCATTTACCAAATTGACGTTAACACAGTTACCAAATTGACGTTAACTTTACCAAAAACAGTTACCAAATTGATGTTAACGCGTAACTACTTAAATGAGCGAGCATGTAGCGATAGTTGTCAATGTCATGACTTTTAGGTCTTTAGTATGTTCTCCCGTGTTCACGAAACAAAAATTGATAGAAAAAAGAGAAAAACTGGGGCAAAGGAAGTGGCCGCGCTTCCCTTGCTTTGCTCTACTCTACCAGACAGCTCCACTAATGTGAACCCAGAGCTTTTCCTGCGCTAGCGCACCGTCTTATTTGCCACTGGAAGAAGCACACGTGTCGTTGTCTCTCACGGGTGAGTGTGCATTCTCGCGAGCTTTTACTGAGCGAATGCACAGTCTTATTTGCCACTTGCTTTACCGTGACGGGCTACGATGACCTGAGACGCCGACAGCCAGAGTGCATGGGTGGTTCACACCTAAAAATGAAGAGTTGCTTTTAAGTACAAACTTATGCATATGCGTGTTTCTGCGCTTCATGGTAGTGTTCCTAGCGAAAGCAATTATCGGAAAACTGCTAGATGTGTACTGGAGTCGGGTTTCTCTATGCAACTGTTTATTCTGCCGTAATATACACAGTGTGTGAGACAGGAAGTGTGTCCAGGCAGAAATTGTCATGGAGACGGCCTCCTGGGTCTCTGCCTTCCTGTGCCTGGCATAGGACGTTCAACAATGACATTCCTTCTTCGCCGCCCTCTTCAGAGATGAAATGTCTGTTGAGTGAACAAATAACTAGCTCCTCAACAGCCCCAGGTTTGCTCAGGAACAAAATTTTTGTTACACACAGACGCATCTGGAGATTTTACACCGATTTGTTTGAAGAGGCTGAACGAGTACTGACACCAAGTGTTGGTTTCTGAGATGAAGAGAGAGAAATGCAATGCGGAAAGGCTAACTGAAGATAAGTATTTGGTTTGCTGCCCTGCTCTGGGAAACAGAGAAGGAAAAAACGGAGGGAGATACTGCCATTCAACAAGGCGGATCACTCTTCAGCAGCGCCTTCATCACCTTCTGGTGTGAAGCTTCAGCTTTTCAGCATTCCAAAATGGATTGCTCAGAAAGTGGCTGGTCGTCGAGGCACGCAAACACTGCTGAGAGGCAGTCTCTGGGAGCTGTATTGGGGGCAATGACACAGGAAATGTTTGATGGTTCCTTCGCTGCCGCAATGGTCACAGGCAGCACTGTCTGCCATTTCATTGTGGCAAGTAAAGACCTTTGTAAAGGACACTCCAAACCACATGCAGCAGATAACGGTTGTTTCGGACCAGGGTGGTCCACATGAAGTTTTGAGTCGTAGGCATGGGTCAAGGTGGTTATTACGGGTGTGGAGTAAAGCGGGTGTGTTCTTGCAACATGGCGCACAAGTGTGCGAATCTTTGCTGCTGTGTCGCTTTTTGACAATGGAATGGGTATCATAACTCCATTTTCGTTAGCTTTCTTAGTCGCATCATCGGCATGCTTGTTACTAGTGGTGCTGCTGTGGCCTGGTAACCACTGAAAAGTTATCATGTCCTCACGATTAGTTGCCGGTACAGCTGTCTTACCTTCAGCACTTGTCTTCCACGACTTAGAGCAGTTGGAAGGCATTGCAGAGCTGACTTTGAATCAGTAAACATGATCCATTTCAGTGGTTCCTGCAACTTGCACTGCGGAGTGCAGTTGCACCGAGAGTGCCTCTTCAAGGCCATACTCCGAAGGTTCCACTTATGGATAATCTTCTTCTCGTGCCTGTTCAGAAAGTCAGCACTAAATGCTCGCTTTGAGCTGTGCCATAAATCTCAGTGGAGTACAAGAAGCACATGTGTACTCAAATAGGCTGCTCAGTAGAGGACTGCTGGGCAGACACGATGGATGGACATGAAAGCTCTGTTGCGAAACGTATTGTGCTGTTTTTCTTGGAAGTCCACTGCGTGGTGGGTGTGCAAAAGCAGCACATGTACCGCCTGCTGTGTTACCGCCATGTGATGATATGCGATAAAGACCCAGTGGCTGATCTTCTCTGGCCTCCTCCTTTATGTGGCGTGTGCAGGCTTGCATACATGCAAGATGTTGGAAGATGGCGTTGCGAAGCGTGTGACTGAGCATCACAGCATGCTGTGTCGCTGGGAGCCATGTTGAGATTTTTGCGATTTGCGTAAGAAAATGTAGAAATAATTTACTTTTCGAAACCAACTTCTGTAAATTTTTGTTTCGTGAACACGAGAGAACATACTTAAAATCATGACATTGAAAACTATAGCTACATGCTCACTCTTAAAGGGACACTAAAGAGCAAAATGATTTTTCTCGTATCAGTAAACTACTCTTTCACGATACCAAAAACACCATGCTTGCTGCGAGAAGACGCTTAGTAAACGAGAAATCGTGCAAAAAGAAAATGTGGGTGGCGACACCACATTGAAGTTTCCGCACCATTCGCCGTGACGTCACATATTTTGACGGCGCCTACTAGGGCCTACGTAGTTCCTTAACGGTAAAAATGAAGTACACTGTCCTCTGAGAGAGCCATAGAGTTAACATACCAAGTTTGAAGAAATTTTATTGAGCCAATGGCGCCAAAATACGATAAATACATTATGAAATCCATGATGTGACGCGTGGAGATTTTGGTGCGAAATTTAAAAATGAAACTTTGAACTTCATTTTCTCCTATATTAATACACCTATGATGGTGAAATTAACGACATTATAGTTCTCAAAGTAAAATTTATCAATCTAAATCGATTCATTGTGTCTCTTTAGTGTCCCTTTAAAGGGGGATGTGGGGCTAAAAACACGATTTTCAAAAAAAAATATGCATTTTCAAATTTGAGTTGTTTTGGATGGATGGTTCATTAAGAACATGCTCACCAAGTGGCCGTTTTTAAAATTGATTTTCAAAATATTGCATTCTTAGAGACATACCCTTGCCTTAAGCATCTTTGGTTTGCATTTGACATAATACTTGACAATCATATTTGGCACAATTGTTAACCCAATCTGTGGTAACACTCTGGAAAATTTTGAAAATACCGACTGTCATACCAGCGGAGCAAATAAAAATCTGAAATTAGGGCATTATTGAACATCGTGCCATATTTGCGATTTTTTTTTTCTTAATACAAGGGCTCTAATACTGCAAGATAACCACATTTTGTAAACTCGGGCTATTCATAGTATACCAAGAAAAATTTTGAGACCATTGGGTGCAATATTTTTTTTGTAGAATCTCGTTGAAATTTAATTTTTTCGCAATTTGCAAAATGCGGTTCTGGCTCAGTGGAAACTTCCGAATTTTTTTTCACGAAGGCCAAGTTTTCTTTTTCACGAGACTAAGAATGGTGTTGTGGTCCTGGGGACTCAGACAGCAAAACATAATTTTTTCAGCGAAATTAAAGGGGGTTGCTGGACATGCACCGACATTCTTATCTGAACACACCCTGGACTGAAGATAAGTACATTTGTGACATTTATCACTTCTACATGACCATCACTCACTCCCCCGAAACCAGAAGAGAGTCTGAATTACTGAGGCAGTTTTGGTCACACCTCGCAATCCATTGCGAGTGACGAGTGAGACAGGGATCCCAAGTAGAATCCTCTAGTGCAAACATGTGAACAATGTATCAACATCCACATGGATCAGAACATTGAACAGACTACAAGCATGTTTGTAAAAAGTGCATATTGACAAGGTGTGAACATCATTGCAAATCAAAGGCCTAAGAGTGCAACACATTGTAACTTTTGTTGTGTGGCTTGTTTGCTCTGTGCGACTGTTGTACTGTTCAGGACTAGCTTCGCACGTTTAAGATTGGACTATCTGGACTTTCTGCTGTAGTGTGCAGAACAAAGTTTGGAAAAGTGATACAGGAAAGGCACAGTTAGCGCACAGGCTGTTAAATTATGACAACGGGTGGAAATTGTGCATGAATGTGTTTCAATGACACCGGTGGAGCCTCGCTGTCAGATTGGGCCAAGGTAAACGTTTCCTTAGAATGCTGTGCTTTTCTGATAACTAGAGCGCTATACACTGCTAAGCTGGTGCTGCACGGCCCTTTCTTTTTGAATCACTGCAGCTTGATGTTTTCTTCGTGTCCTGCGTGCACACGTTCACATGCATTTTTTGACCAAATGGTAAAGCAGGTAAAGAATACCGTGCACACATTAAGACCCAGGAACTGCTGATTACTGCCTAATTACTTTCAGGTTAAGCCCAACGGTGCCTGGTGTAATGCGAGTCCTGCCCGAGGATGTGGTGCTCTCTGGGTACAGGGTGCCTGCAGGAGTAAGGGTCATTCTTTTCCCTACCAGTTTTTTGTATGCGGGAATCTTTTGTGCAACAGCTGCTGGGTTTAAGGTAAACAAGCATGCTTCCAAATGCTATTCAAAACATTATTTGTCTGGTAAAAAGATTCGTATACAAAACAAAGCCAGGAATTAAAAAAAAGCTTTTGAAATGCAACATCTCGAGTGAAACACTTTTTAACAAAATTTTTCGTCGGTATTCTGATGATATGTGCTAAATGGTACAACTGCAGCTCATTTAGTTTTTCTCAATATGATTTTCAAAAGTTTTTGGTGAATTCCAGAGTGATACCTCTGAATGTGGACCACCATGTGTTTGTGATGTTGGCATCCTCCTTCGCTTTGTATGGCTGCGGGTCAAAAGCAAACAGCGATCTTTCCGTGCCCGAATAGTCACTGAAAGCTGCCTTTTTCCTCTGCCGTTTCAACAGGGGTGCGGTGTGATCTGGGACAGCCGAGATTGCCAGAACAAAAGCCTCCGAGATTGAGAGGCATGCGAACACCCTACCACAGCGTTTGGCGACTTTCCCACTAGGGGACCGTGAAAAAGGCGGATTATTGCTGTCGAGTTCCTAAAGACTTGATCCATGGCATCGCCAGAATGTCTTTTCTAGTGCTGGCATCACATGTACTTTGTTTACACTGCGGCAGGGCATGATGTTACGTCATTCTAGACATTGCATGAAGCAGCTACCCATTCCAGTTTCGACACATTATTTGAAATTATTGACGAGTTTCTAAGCAAATTGAACTACCCTAGCTGTTAAAGGATTGTCAGTACCGTTTTAAAACAGGGTGTGTCCAGAGAGGAATAAACACGAGGTGCCAGTCATAGAGTTTCCTAAAATTAACTATAGGGGACCCTGGCACTGCGATCGTTCAACCACCATGGGAATGATGGGCAGTACACGGATTTGCCTAGTCTTCGTACTTGCGGCTTCGAACGCACTTGTGGCCTTGTTTACTGCTATGCTTTGGTTTTCTTTCGGATAAAAGAATGGATCATTGTGAACTTCGTAACCAAATTCTAATTAGTGAGCCTAAAAAGGTTAAAGTGGTGAAGTGGAACTGCTGACTTTTGCTGAACTTCGTTTTGTGACAAAGTGGATGCAGGCGACGCAGAGCCAAACGGAACCGAAAGAACGAAGTTTAGACGAATCCGTGTACTACCCATCATTCCCATGCTGGCTGAAGCACCATGCGTTGCAGATCCAATAGACACTAGCACCAGTGTTCCCTCTAGTAAGTATTGTATGAAACTCTATGGTGCTAGTCACCATTTCCGATTTTGATGACAGCGGCAGAGGTTTTAGACCAGGAACAATGATTTCAAAAAAGAATTTCGTTCGACTAAAAAAGAATATACAAGTTTCGGCCGCAAAAAACACTTTTTTGCCAAGTCCGCATTGCTAAACTTTGAGCGCACCTTGCAAAAAAACTGTGCATTTCTTGATCACAGCATTTTTTCCTGTGAACATGTGAAATGTAGTCGTGTGAGTATCTTATTACCCTTTGCTGTCGGAAGGACTTTTCAGTAAAAAAATTGCAAACATGGTAAATGGCACAAAATACCTCTATTTCAGGAATATTGTGCTGTAGACCAATTAAACTGAGGATAATAACTTTTTTGGTTTCCTCACGAACCACCCCGCCTCTGTTAGCTTCCAATACTTTGACTCTGGTCATTTCAATCAATCTAATTTTTATGGGACCAAAGTGTCATTAATTTCAATCCTGAAATTAGACTTTGCCAGGCAGTTAAAAATTGGCTGGTCTTATGCACGCCCGATTCCTATGGTGACCGCAGGAATGATCCAGTAGCAGCAGCATCTGATGTTTGACCATGTGCAAGTTAGCACATTAATACGCTTAGTGAATTTCTACAACGCTTACAGTTTCACATTGGTCTCATTTCCATGTGAGGCACTTGCACCACCGTTAGTAGAGCGTCAGCATTGGGGTACATTTTGCAGTTGCGATTCTTTCCTAGCAGGAACTTGCGTGCATGAAGCATCATGCCAAAATGCTAGGCCCATCCAACGAGTTCAAGCACAACCTTGTAATTACTGCCAATACTCGGTGTGAAACCACTGGTCCTTTTTTCTCTTAAATATATACGATGGGTATGTTAATGTTGCTGATGTGTGCTAATGCTATGAGCAAACATCCTGCAGTCCGCCGATGGCAAGCACATAGGTACTGTGGATGGATGCTTCATCAGTGCAATGTGTTTAGAAGGGTAGCGGTTAAGGGCGAGTTGGTATAACATAATAGCGCAAAAACGAGACAAAAGACGTAAGGGGACACCGACAAGTGCTAACTTTCTACTGAGCTTTATTGTGAAATGAAGCTAGATATATACAGGCCGTGTTAGCAGTGACTAATGAAAGACAGAAAACTCAGGTACTTGTTCAATCAAGCAAAATCAGAATAAACAAGCACGTATTGAAACATGGCAAGTGCAAAACAGGAGTGGTCACTGCATGCGCGAACCAGCCCCTTGCAAAAAACGAACACACAGTGAAATGGACGGCTCGCTTCCGCAGGAGCATCCCTCCCGCCTCATCTGAGTCGCTTCTACAATTACGCAACTTTGTCATTTGTACCGGTATAAAACTGCTGTGTTTTGTACCGGCACAAATGACAAAGTTGCATAATTTACACAGTTGTGTCGGCAGAAGGCTTTCCATCTAACCTGCATGTGAAACGAGAGCTTTTTCTAATGGCAATAGTCAAGCACAAAATGCCATCCAAATGCAGAACTATGTGCATGGTAATGGCTACTGTCACAGTAGCTCAATCACAATCTGAACAACCTGAGTAGGTGAACTGCTTGCTGCTTTAGCAGTGTGGGATACTAGTGGCAATGGGTCATTGCAGGTTCCAGTGTTTGCCAATTCACTGGTGACCTGTCGCCTGGAGAAGTACTTTCCGCAGCCGGAACAGTTCCGGCCTGAACGTTGGCTCCGGGAAGCACGGGGCCTCATCCACCCATTCAGTCTGCTGCCTTTCGGCCATGGTGCCCGCATGTGCGTGGGCAGGCGTTTTGCAGAGCTTGAGCTCATGACTACAGCTGCCAAGGTAGAGTTGGTTCATTCAGCAACCCTTCAAAATGCTCACAATAGTAAAGTGTGCGATGTAAATGCTTTGTCAAGTCAGATTCTTGCAGCAAAAAATGGTCTTATTTCACACACATGTGAAACTTTGCATGAGCAAATATTTTAGCTTTGAAGACTAAATGGTTGAGTTTGAAACAAAGTGGTGCAGAATAATAGTTGTATTCCTTTTACAGCGAAAGCTGTTATGAGATCATTTCAGCGGCCGTTTTTGGTGCCGTAGTTGTCCGCCGCCGCCGGTGTCCGTAACCACTATCGCTCGAAATAAGAAAAAAAAATGAAATGAGAAAAAAATTCCAGGATGGAACGAGGTTCAAACCTGGGCCCTCTGCGTGGGAGCCCAGTATTCAACCTCTGAGCCATGCCTGTGCTTGAAACTGCTTTGCAAAAAGGTCCTATACAGGCTTCATGTCGGGAAGGAACCACATTAACATATCCAGTATAGCGTGGTAGAAGAGTAAAATAAGCACCAAGCGTCGCACAACGCGAATTCTGTAACCAGGCGTCACACAATGCGAATAGCGCAACGAGTGGGTTGTTGAATGCTTCCAACCCATTACAAAGGGCTCCGCCATAATTCTTCATCGTCATCAGGCACAGCATCAACAAAGTGTGCATAATGCCTGACATGCGTTTAGCAGGTACCACGGCTCTCCGTAGAATGACGAAAAATGGCATAGTGCCTGCTTCCCTACTTCTTAAAAATTACGATGATTTATAGCGTAGTGGGTTCCTCGCAAGTGCACTTGTATTGGTTGCCAAGGAATCCCATAAGCACATGATCCATTTCCTCGGGGTCTCAGTAAAGTTCTTCGCCTCTCGCCCCCACGTCAACGTATGTTATACAGCATTGCGGGAGAGGGAAATAGCGACCGGGCATCACCCAATGCAAATTGCATAACTGGTGGGCCGTTTAAAGCTTCCAACCCATTACAAAGGGCTGAGCCAAAATTCTTCATCGTCATCAGTCGTCGCGTCAACGAAGTGCACGTAATGCCTTACAGACGTGTAGCTGGTGCCTCGCTTCTCCACAGAATGAAGAATAATGGCTTACTAGGTGCTTCCCAACTTCACAAAAATTGTTATTTATGGCGTAGTGGGTACCTTGCTAGTGTACTTGTATTAGTAGCCCCACGAGAGCTTACAACGTGCTCTAGAAACGCCGCTCTTCCAGCTTTCGCTGTGACTGTGCTGCGGTTTCAGCACTGGCCTGGCGTTTTTTTAAACATTATGCGGAACATGAGAAGCAATTCCAAGTTTTGTTGGGTTTCTTGGTTTACCTAAAAAAAGAAAAATCTTTTTTTTTTCTAGCTCCAGCAACACTTAAGCTAGACCATGTAATGTGCATTATGATATATGCAGTAGTTAATTAAGGATTAAAATAAGTGCAGTTTTGTTAGAAGTTCTCAACTAATGAGAAAGTGTCAGGCACCAAGGCTCTTGTGTCAAGTGGACAACTACATCAACTTGGGCATTACTGCCCTGTTCATGATTTAGCCAAGACATTTCCACTTCACACTTTCACAAAGAAATTGCACCAATAGTTTCTGAATCCCCTATGCAGCAAAATGAAACAATCGGCCGTAAAGTGAATATTCATCATTTTTTCATAATTCATCTCATAAGAGAATATAAAAAAACTCCAGGGCATGCCACAAGATGGCAAGAACACTCTCTTGGTTTCATCTAGCTGCGGTTTATCGCAGTGTTGAAATCCTTGACTCAAAGGGCTTTGGAATAGAAAGGTGTATATGGAGAAGTATTCTTATGTCTATCCCTTCACATTCTGTTTTAGCAGGAAAGAAGCAAGCAGTTATGTGATGCCCGCGCACAGTCCATCAGAAGAATGCTCTGTCAAATATCTCAGTGCATGTGCTTACCTCAGCTGCAATGGTTTGCTCTTGCAGATGGTCCAGAATTTCATCATTGAGCCCTGCACACAACGCATCAACACTACATATGTGTTTGTAGTGGTGCCAAGCCACCCCGTGAGACTCCGGTTCATCGATCGCAACTGATCTCAATGCATGACAGCAAGGTGCCCTCTCGAGCATATTTCATTAACCATGTCACAAATTTGTGCATAATATAGCACTCTTTATTTGGTGCCACTCACCTTGTATTTTCAGTGGTGGTCCGACTGTGCTGTCATTTCCTTTTTGCTAAAGTTCTCCTTGTCTGCATCCGAGTGCTCCATCTACACCAAAGTTCTCGGTTTGGCACCAGACTCATTTTCGTCCTCTTTTCTCCAATACACTTACAGTCGGGATTAGCCTAACCGAAGCATATTCTTCACACCGATGCAGTGTCAGACACACACACGTTCATTTATTGAGAGAAAAAAAAAGAGATGTTGCATGTAAATCACGTGGAATTACAGTAAAATCTTGGTGATAAGAATGTTGTGGGGTCACGTGAAATATTGGCATCACCCAAAATTCTTGTCATCGAAACGAACATAAAATCAAGAAAAATATATTTATTCGTGACAGATAATACCTGCTGAGAATTGTTCATTCGGCTCGATTGGGGGGACCAATCAGAGGTTGCTCAGCCTCATGACGTAGCTGGTTGCTTGGCGACTATGGACCCTGCCCTAATTGCACTGTGCTCGTCGCTCCTGGTTGCTCTGCGGGCTTGGCCGCTGTGGCTCGCACATTTGTAAGGTCTGCAGTGGCGTGGAAAGGCATTCAGAACAGCCCTTCTTTTCTGTATTGTAAGCGATGCATTTCAGCCAGAGAATATTACCAATTCACATCACACCGAAATCCATACCAGCCTTGATCAAGTGACCAGGGTTTTACTGTATTATTCGTAATGCTATAAGCCATAATGCAGTGATTTCACTCCTGCACCAACCTGATAAAATCAACGTAAATTGCGCTAAACTGCACCAGAGTCTCTGGTTTGGGGATGTCGGTCACCAGCAATCGCACCACCGGCACGTCAAAACATGTGCAGCCTGATCTTGGGGCCGCCAAAGTCACAACCACAGACCAAGAATTATTCCGCTGAATAAACAGTGCTCGCGCGTGCGTCCCGATCCATGACGCCATGTTCGGTGCCGACGCACCTTCTGCTGTGAAAGTTGGCTCGACGGCAAAATGGATCCTCCGCAGAGGCTTGTGACGCCTAGGCCATTCGGTAGCGAGAAAGTGTTTGGACGATTGATCGGCGCACGTCTTCTGTTCCAGAAACGCTTCTGATAACTCGTTTCAGAAGTCACACAGCACGTAATTAAAGCAATGCTCAGCTACGCGTGTGCCGCTAGAATGTAGGTCTCTTCTGTTTCTGGACATTGCGGAATGAAATCTAGGAAACTTGCAGTAGCTATATGGAGCAATATAAAGATTTTTCCGCGCTTCACGTCCATGGAAGGGCATGTGAACGATGGACACGCGTTGACACTTTTCCTCAAATATGCTTTATCCGTGGGTCTTCATCCAGAAGAGCTTTTTTTGTAATTTTCTTCCACCAGCACATACGGGTTTGTAATCGCTCTTGCGGTAAATGCCCCCTAAAAGGCCCTGCCCTTTTTAGCTCGTGAGTGTTAGGACCCCAATTCGAATGTTTTGATTTTTTTATGTCATCTCATTAATAAAAGTATGCTTCCTAGTTGGAGCAGCCACAATTCTGTTTTAATATGCGCAGCGGTCAGTAGCGGGCCCATCGCTGGCGGCCCTGGCGTCGGAAGGCCTGACGTGAAGCGGCTACGCTATGTTACACGTCCGCCTCTCGCTTTCCAGTGTCAATAGCTGATGGTTAAAAAACTCAGTTTTGCTTAAAGGCGAAGCAGTGAATGCGATAGCACAAATTGTATTGTTATGTGAAGTAAGGTTAGCAGCTAACTCCTTTGGATCCGATCTCGCGTAACTCAACAAAAAGCTGATTTAAGGGAATACGGCCGCTTCCGGGACTGAAGTGGTTTTTCTGGTTTCAGTTCTCTATACGCAAATTAAGTGTGCGAGCACAGCAAGTTTTCGAACAATCTCCTGTCGAGATAGCACGAGCGCCATCGACCGCCCCCTTCGAGCTACGCCGCACCAACCCTCCCCTCTCCACTGCCGTCCCTTCATGCTCCTTACGAGAGACGGGCAGGGTGTTTCCTCTCTGCTTGATGAGCAGTCGACGGCAGGCCTCGTGCGCAGTATGATGTTATTGCATGTGCCTTCCTTGCGACGGAGGCGGCCGACTCGTTTCATCTCCGCTTCAGCCACGTTCGTCGCCAGCGCTCGCGAGCTTTTACTCGCGGGTAGAACATACGATGCGCGGGGTGATGTTATCAATTTGGACTTGAAATGAAAATGAGGACGACGGCGATGCCAAAAACAGATTATCCATATTGCTATCACATTAAAAAGAAAAATAATTATGGCAGCTTCGCACTAGTGGTGAAGAAAAAGTGGAGCTGAGTGGCCTTCCCTGTTTCTCTTTATTTCTGTTTCTTGCATTTTGTTTCATCGGTTTCTCTTTCGTGCATTTTCTATCTTTCTTTCTCTTTCTGCTTTTTTATTTCTCTGTTTCAGTTTTGCTCTTTGTTTTTTCTATCTCTTTTCGTGTCTAGTTTCTTTCTATCTTTCAGTGTCTTTTTCGGTCTTTCTATCTTTATTCCCTTTCTCCCACTTGTTTCACGTGCTCCACTTCTCCGGGCAGAGTTTTCATTTAACGCTCGCTCCTGCTGGACTCGGTAGTGGGGCTTGCCCAATTCCTGTGGCCAATACCCACCTGAGGAGTTTTGCACGACAGAGCTCGAGTTACCGAGAGCGTAAATAGCTTCGCTGTTGAAAAATGAGGAGCCCTTCCAGTCTATAAGCTGGGCAACCAGCGAAGCTGTTTAGTGCATTGCCCAGATATGACATGGCGGAGGCCAGTTTGGTATGTGAGGCCAGGTTGTTAACGGCCGGGCTGTTAACGTTCAATACGCTTTATTTTTTGCACTGCTCTCTAGAGGGCACTAGGGAATGTCCTAGCAGTATACAACTTTGCTGTAAAAGGAAAAAGAAGTTTGCGATATCATGTCGTCCCCCGGTGAATGCACTTTCGGACACTTTTGCAAATGCTCGGCTTAAAACGGATCTCAGTCTTCCAGGCAACCCAGCGCATGCACAAGCGATACTCTGGAAGCACTGTGAGAATGCTCTAGCTACAGCACAGAGAGACCTCAGAGAGAGTGAAAGGAGAGTCGGTAGAAGGCTTTCTGAGCGCAGCTAAGTGATGTCATGTTGCGCCCAGCAATACAATCGATCGAGGAGAAAAAGAACCTGGCTTTCACCTTTGAGTCGTCTTAGGGCAATGCATTGGTGACAGTGTGAATCTCTAGCATTGAGGCACTGTTATATGTCGCGGCGTTTGTCTACCACTTCTGCTGATAAGCACGTATAGACCTACTCCATGTTTGTAAACAGCGGTAGGCGCCGTCGATATATGTAGGGCCCTTGTAGCAACGTCACGGCACGTAGGCTCCGCCCAGCCGGCCCAGCTTGAAGCGCGCTACCGCCCTCTATGATCACGTGACAACCGGCGCAGCAGCAACAAAAGCTGCCTCCGAGCACCGCGCGTCGGGGCGCCTCTCGCATGTTTACAAGCGGTGGCCACAACATAGGAAGTTGCAGTGGCTTTAAGAGGGACTCTGATATGAACATCGTGTTGACGTGCTGCTCCAGCTCTGAGAACCTCATCAAAACATGAGGTATCTTGACGGCGGGAATGTGACTCATTTGTGAAATATTATCGCCGTTGCGACAGTCTAGGTCACACGTGTGCGTTTTAATTTGTTACCTAATGCAAGGGCGATCTCGGCGACACTTTCATCCGTGACACACTTGCGATAATGCTCCAACTATACATGCTGTGTACAAAGCGGCTACGTACCTGTCAGGTCTGTAAACCGCGGTCCGCGGCTCCCTCCTTACGCTCAAGTCAAGACCGCGAAATGCGTACAGCCCGTAAACAGACTCGGCAAGTTTCCCAAGTGTTGTTTTTCTGTGAATTCTGACAGACATGGACATACAGTGAAGCGCACCGCAGCCAGAACAGCCCTGCATGATACACTTTTGTCAGGTGTATCATCGCAGCCGCATATGATTTGGAAAAGCATAGTCGAAGTCGCGGCTGTGTTAATTAACCGTGCCCAAGCAGAAAGAAACACATGCGCCATGACCGAGCCACACTTTAGCTCACGCGAGTACAATGAAACCCTTTTGGCGCGTCTAAGACTTATATCAACAATGGAAAAAAAGTTATTTCAACAATGGCAACCGTGAAGAATTCTCCGCATATATGACAATGCTATCCACAACATTAACGTGCTTTGAGGTAAACGTGCTCGCTATGCCTCCACACAAGGCTTATGCCAAGAAATGCGGTGCTGCACATTACAATGACAACCGCTTGACAAGGCTAATCCTTTCTGCTGGGTAAGCCGCCCCAAAACATAACCGATGAGCCGGCGTCGGGGACAATTTCTCGCGTTTTACAGCTGCCGCTAATTTCATGCGACGGTCTTCGTAAACAGCTAATGAAAAAAAAACTTATTCCATCCTTCTCGTGCCCTCCTGGGCAAATAACTGTGGCGCTGCTCGTCGTTACACCGTTTTTTCTTCTTTGCACGACGGCAAACAGCGCAAGCACATGCGAAAACACAGCAGCAACTGCGGTAGGCACGGCGGCTTTAGCCTACCACGCAAAACTAAACGCCGGACGACAGCGCCACCGCATTTCCATGACGTATGTCCGGTGGAATTCATCTATATGTATTTAGAGCGTTATTTCATAAAGTACAATGTTCAATGTCCAGTATTTTGTTTATCGCTGAAGAGGTTATTCGAGAACACTCAAGTGCAGGACGCCCTTATTTTTGCATTATCGAGTGAAATATGGAGTGCTCCTGAGATGATTTTCTCCGTGAGATTTGCAATGAATTGAAATATTTCTAGCACTTGATAAGAGCCCCATAATAATTATTCAGGTGCTTGAATGTAAATGCAACTTGCTTCTCCAGTGTACTCCAGGATGTGAAATTAGCTGCTCCAGAGTGCTCCAAGATGCAAAATTAGCTGCTCCAAAAATTGCTCCAAATCAGAGGTCCTCGGTAGCATCACTGCATAATGCCAGTATAGGCCACGGTTGGCACGAAGCAGTGCCGCTTGCGGACTCTGAAGCATTCATTGAGCATTTTTGTAACAAAACTGATGTAGTGCTGTGGCAAACCAGCACACACGGAAACCGTTGCACCAGAAAACGCTATTTAAACAGCAGTGTTGCCCTTAATTGGCAATAAAAACAATACAAAGGGCTCTCAGCCTGCGAAATTGTTGGGAACTATGCTTGCGAGCATGAAAAGAGCTCAGTGTGGCTACCGTTTGTCAGCCACTAGGATTAAATAATGGCAACTCACTGTAGCACGGCTGTTGCCGCTCAAATACCACCAAGGTGATGAGGTGGTGTACGATGCACTGCCGATGAACGTGAGCACTGCGAGCACACCAAAGTGCGCGAGCACTGCCGATGAACGGGGCTTAAGCAGAGATGGAACGAGCGAACCGTCTCCTTCGCGCGATGGGCACATGGAGATAGGAGCCAGACGGTTGGGGAGTGCGGGGGGGGGGGCTGCATGAGTCCGACAGGAAGTGCGTACTTTGTACCAGCGGGTGTGGCCTTGTGTGCCGCGGTATCTTTAGAGGGGATCAGCAGACGGCTCATACCTTTGTAGGTGGTGTGCTCTAATTGCAAAACTTCCATTGAAGCCATAGCAAAGGCGGATCCGGGGGGGTGGGTGCGGTAGTGGCTATCACCCCCACCCCCTCCCTTCGGTGCTTGTTATCCACCTCCTATGTCAGGCTGCTTGTCGAGTTTGCCCCCTTTGTCAGGTTGCTTTGCCCACCACTGCTCAAAAGGGGTAAAGAGAATCTTGTCCCTGCTCTCTAACCTCTCTCCTCATCGCTCTACCCTTTCCTGCTTCCCTATGCACATTTCCAATGAAGGGTTCTTAGGCGCCGCCATAATCCCCTCTCCCCTATTGTAAATATACGTGGCCCACCAAAATGCACTGCTGAGGCACGGTGGCTTCAGCCTTTGCACTCCCCCCCCGCTAGCCGATCAGATGATGGACCCCCTCCCTGTCACTTCTAGGTCACTTCTCTTACTGCAGTGGCTGCATTTCCTGAAGGAGTGAGCTGCTAGCCTATATTCGTATAAAATTCCTATTTGTTGCTATCGGATTCATCATTTCGCTCTTGTGGTGAAACTGTGACTCTTTTTTTTTCCAACGGTTGATGGTTTTCGATGTTGCGCGTTCGTGGAGAGCAAATGGTTCGGCTGGGCAACGTGATAGCAAAGGCGTCGCACTGCTCTGTGCAACGCGCGAGGATTTGACAATAAGCCGCAGCAGCAGAATAAGCGCAATTCCACAGTGCGTTAAACCTGCATTTGTTTCGTCTTTACATGTGACACTCTGGCAAGGCATCTAACTGTGATTGCTGAACCTCAGGCTCAACAAAACTGATTTTTTTTCATGTTGCTGTATTAGTCGAGCATTCTTATGGCATCTTCAGAATTATGCCTTGCATGAAAGGTCGAATTTCAGTTTAACAAAGTTTCGATATACCAAAGTAAATTGCCGCTTTTACCAACTTCGCTATATTGAGGTTTAACTGTATTCTGTACTATTCAAATGGGATTAAGTCATCTTTATTCTTTAACGTGCGTACTAGAGTGACATCATCGAGCGACATGGTGTCTGCCCGTCTTGACATAAAACAAAGTGCTGTTTCACTCAGGGAATTGAGAAATGTCAACTCGGTAGACAACATCACACCTTCCAACTTGTGCAGCCTCACAAAAATGTAAAAAATTAAACCACCCACCGAAAAGTTCGCTAACTGACGACTTCTTTTCAATGTAATCGCACTCTGGGAATTCATTTTCAGCGTTTTTGTAAAATTTTCAGATTTTGCTTCAGTATCCCCATGAAACACAAAACCTCTATGAAACGTTTTATGGAGGTTTTTAACGTTTTAGTCTTTTTATAGAGGTTTTATGGGTCCCTTTAACAGCATGATTGATGGCTGCCAAGTATTGACTTTTCTTTGCAATTTTGCTTTTGTGTTTGCACAGTAATAGATGGCTGCATGCTTACTATTGCATTGCTACAAGTAATCCCAAGCAGCATTTTTTCTGCTCCTTAGCCGACTGGACCACCACTGTATTTAGTAGGTCACACTCTGTTCCTTTCACAAATTGTAACTGTGCGGGGTTATCCTCTTGTAAAATATCAACATAGTGGTTAGTTTAGCTTTTATGTTATTGCTTCACCATTTTTAAGACATTATACAATTACCTGCACAGAAGAAAGATGTACAATTATTTTGAACTTGTGTTGGGCACTATGTTGTTTCTGTATTCATGTTGTGATCATTATGTTCTAGATTTGCATTGCCCTGTACAAACTATGCTCTCAAAAACTTGAATCTTTTGCTGGCTTCCTTATGGCAAAATATGGCCGGGCAACATTCTGTATCACTAAGTCAATGTGACAAGAAGTCATTACACCTTTTCAGGAACAAATTTGACTTTTGTGAACAAAGTCTGTTCTGAGAATCCCTGGCTGGCCATTCTTTGTTCCAGTCAATACGGAGATCTCAATCTTCAAAAAAGGTGCAAAAACGTTTGCCACGAAGCCACATGCTATTCCCACAATTTTGTGTAAAAGTAGCCCATGGCAACCTCGAAGGATGGACAGCGAAAAGAAGAGTTATTCGCCGAAGGGCATCACTCCAACAGTACTGCTTTGTTAACCTTTTCACTACAAAAAAAAAAGAGATACAGTTTGCAAAAACTTATTTCCCCTTCCAGTAATTATCTGCTGCCCTCTCTTGGGTAAAGGAGGTCATGGAAAGAAATGTGGCATGGTGTGAAAACTGTTCTACAGAAGTGGGGACCATGCCTGGTGTTTCTAATAAGACCATATTCGTGATAGCAATTTTGTAACATGTCTTGTCTCAATGTCATGTAAAATGAAGCTCCAGGAAAATCCACGAAAAATTTAATCCAACAATACATGCACAGTAACAAATTACTGTAACAAAATGCTCAATGAGAGATCAAATAACAACTGTAAGAGAGTACTATGCATTAGTTTTATGGCGTTACCAGAGTGCCACTATTGTGCACAAATTTTTATATGAATGTTAGGACAGCCAGCTCCAGAGTGTGAATTTTCCAGAATTTACAAAAAGCTGTTGTGGTTGGTTTAATAATAGAACACCTTTGCAACATATCATGCATCTCATTTGGAGGCAGCTTTTTTTTAAGGATGATCCCACTTATTCAACGAAACAGACAATGGATGAGTGCAGTATTGTGAAATGTGCATGTTCAATCATTATATACCAAATATTTTATTAACCATTACAAGGTATTGTGACACAATGAAAAAAATATTTCAACCAACTGCAGATTATTCAGGGATTGATTTTTATTTTTTCAAAGTTGCCACACAGTTTCAAGTATGAATGTTTGAGTAACTTGAAGCATCATGGTAATAGGAACCTTTAGCTTGTACGTATACTTCTTTACGTTACCATGTTACCGGATACTGGATGGAATCTGCGCATGCGCGAACCTTTATGGAACATAAACTACTCGCCGGATAGGCTTTATGTTTACGGCCCTATCTCGCAAGTCCACCTTCGTTCGTGGCTACTCGCGATGTCCGCGTCGCGAGACTCCAGCCGCCGAGTCAAAATAAGCCAAAGTGCGAGTGCCACTTACAATCACCTTGTTTCAGCCGGATTACCGAGGCTATAGCGACCTAGAATACCAAATCCGTAAACGCGAGAGGCCTGAAGCCTCTGACAGGCTGGATAGGTGGTGCTAGAGTTACTGTATATGCTACCTTCAGGTAGCAGAGTTGCGCCACTGTTTTCCGGACGCCGATCGCTTTGCCTTCGACGATTCCAGCAACGCTATTCGCCGAGCGCCGTCACGTGGTCATAGGTGGCTCATTTGCGCTGCGGAGAAGCCAACACTGCCAACACTTCGCAGGCGACGCCGACGACTCCGTAGATTCCGGCGGCTCAATGGCGGTTGACATCGACGCTGTTGTTATTAGACAGTTATTAGTTTAGCGTTAGCGTGATAGCGGGGGTTAAGGGAATATCGTTACCATGCCGCAAACGTTCGTTGTGGACAGCGTGTTTTAGTTTAACGGAATAGCGCTTACGTGCCCAAGCTGGGACGGTGGCGCCACCTAGAGGAGGGTGAATGCGTTAAAAAAAGTGAACAGAAAAGACTGAGAATCCTTGCATGTATACCCGCACGACGCAATACTACTACTTTTTTTGTGTATTTGCTTGCGTTCACTGTTTTAGAATGTGACGAGTGCAATAAAAGCCCCATGAAGATCTGTTTAAATCAACACTGTTACTCTGTCGCGCGAGCGCGGCTCCTACGCGGGTGGTGAGTGGCTTTCCCGCAAGACTTCGGAGCCCAAGATGGCGTACCTTGGCGCAACTCTGCTACCTAAAGGTAGCATATACAGTAACTCTAGGTGGTGCCATCTAGCAGGGCCAAGGTAAACCAGGCAAACACAAAATTCCTATTGTAGAAACATCGGGCATTCTACTTCCAATGTAAATGCCTTGCAGCGGCATAATTACGAATGAGTTGCCTATTTTATCATTTTTTTCCCTTAAAAACATTAAGTGAAAACAAACGTGTCCATGACTGTGGTTTCACGAAGTGTCACAAGATGTCGACACCATCGTCCGGTAACCCCATATTGCTACACCCCTTTGCGTCTACTGGGATACTGCACACGCTAAAAACCTCTCGTGATTTTGCCGCAGCGGTACTTCAATATTATCTAAATTAAATGTAGCTTAAATGCAGTTATCATCACCATTTAGTGGTTTGCGCAAACGTAAAGCTATATGCTTACGTACGTACGCAAACGTTTACATATCCTCGAGTCCCGGCTATGGGGAATTGTCCAATATATTGGACAACTCATTGTCATCTGCTCCAACCTCAGCACCCACTATTTGCCGTTGAAAACTATTTTTTTAGTTGTTTCATCGTCTACTGGGGCCCTCTGTCAAGTGTGGGCAAAATCAATGCAGTGGCACGTCTGGAATACTAGTCCAAACTGGCAGCGGTCAGCAGTGGCGTGTTCTACAGCCGCACTCGTCAAACTAGGTAATTTGGCTTGCATTTCTGAAGTTTGTTTGCTTGCTTATCATTTTTAAGTACCTTATCATTTTTAAAGTACCTTTTAAGTATGTTATTTTCGCCGTGTTATTTGGTCCTGATGTTCAATATATTGGACATTGCACTACATAAAAACCCCAACTTTTACTAAGCTAAGCTTTAACACTTTTTGCCTACGCGGTCTTATCGAGCTATACTGAACTTTCTGAAAAAATTTGTGCACCTAACATTATCCCGGGGCTCAGGAGGGTGTGGCGAGCTAAAACTTTTCTAAAACATGCACTTTGGTAACACGGTAACATTAGAAGGTATACGTACAGGCTAAAAGTGCCTAATAAAACGTATTGCGATACACCTTTTGAACTTATTATGAAAAAATTGCAGCTTTGTATACATGCAAATGAAATATTATGGCATTGAATGTAGCGGGTAATTTATAATCTTAAGCAGATAATTTAGACACTGCCATCAGCTATACGGGTATTGGCAGATTTATTGAGTGCAAGAGCATTATCACTGATTGTGCATGTTCTCTTCCAGTCTCGATGGATGGTCATACTGTGTGAGGCTACAGCCAGTGCACTGTATGCCTGAGTCAGTCTCATATTGAGTCCATTATGTCAGCACTTACCAAAGCACAGTAGACATATCGAGCTACTAAATCAAAGCATTTCAAAATTTCGCTACCATTCATTGGTTGTGCTGGCCCTGGACAAAGCCAGTCCACACCAGGCACTCCTGTAGCCCGACCAGACTGAAGCTTGTAATTCGCCATGTGCTTCAATTGGTCTTTGTGGCTGACATGGCTTGAAGCATTCGGTCCCTGCCGGCGGCTTTTCATCCACTTTACTTTCTTCACATCTTTATCACATTTACTACAATACACTTAAAACAGTACTACAATTATTATCTCCTATACCTTCCTTATCTGCTGGTTTTCATTAAGCGTGTGCAGGGGTGCAACAGCTGTGCCAATGGAGCCAGTTTGATACCATTCCGTATTTCTGCGCCAAGCTGAGCCAAAACTGTGAACGTTGTTGAAATTGCGCCACGCTGCACCAAAATGCCCAACTAGCCTCAAAATTTTCTCAGTTGCGCCAATTTTAGCGGTAAATAGAAGCCGCGTTGGCCACCCGCAGTTTGGGCATTATCATCCAATTCAATCCATACTCTAACCCTAACCCTACCGTGGAAGAAAAGAAAAAGTCAC